>NC_091454.1:219025380-219080380 GCF_027789765.1 Dendropsophus ebraccatus | reverse complement strand
TGATCGCTAGATCGTCCGGGCAGCCTATAGAGGATAGTGGCGGTCTGCTGCCGCCACTCCTATTCCACGGAGCGACAGCAGCCGATCGTGCTATCCTCGTCATCTGTCTTTCAAAAAAAACAATGAAATCTGTTTTGATCCATTTTTCGACTGACTTCCATTATAAAAAAAAAAAAAAAAAAAATCACTACGCATGCGCAAAAACTTAGCTGACTTTATTTTTGTGTACTTTAAATGCATTCTGACCCGTTTTTTTTATGGAAATCAATGAAAAACAGATCAAAACAGATGCACACAATTGCTTCCGTTTTTCAGAAATATCGTGGGAATTATGAAGAAAGGACTGGCCTCGGCAGTGTCCCCAATACGAACCCCACAGCTTTCTGCCCGAGAATTTTTTACGGTAAGTGGGCTGAAGGAGCATGTGACGGAAAATAAAAAGTTCTTGGCAGCGGTGGGATTCGAACCCACGCCCCCGAAGAGACTGGAGCCTTAATCCAGCGCCTTAGACCGCTCGGCCACGCTACCACCTGGAGTCATAGTTCTTGGGATCCCGAGTGATTCCAGTTCAAATCTTGACGAGACCTTAAACGAGTACTCCAGTGCGCCCCCCCCCCCAAAAAAAAGAAAACACAAACACACACAGGACATATACTGTGATTATTACATAGTCAGCTATTATAGACAGCTATTATTACATAGTCATATAACTTTTTAATGTCACTTTTGCGTTTTCGTTTTTTCCTGCTCGCCTTCTAAGACGTATAGCTCTTTTATTTTTTACCTACAGGGCCATGTAAGGGCTTGTTTTTTTCCGGAGCAGGTGTACTTTGCAATCTGCCATAAAATGAATGACAAAACCCCCAAAATATCATTTTTGGGGTGAATTTGGGTCAGAAAATGCGATTCTGCAAATTTTGGGGGGGCTTCCATGTTTAAGTAATGCACTTTACGATAAAACTGAAATTTTTTTGTTACTCTATAGGTCGGTCTGAACACAGCCATATGCATGTTTACTAGGTTTTCTAATGTTTTACTATTTTTATTAGCAGTAAAACTTTTTTTTTTTTTAATGGCCCTATTGCGACTCTTATAGCAATTTTATTTTTTCACCTACGGGGTCGTATGGGAAGTCAAGATGCTCCGGTCACTTACACGTAAACGCCCTGTGTTTAAGGGGTTAATGGCGGGTGGCCACGCGATCGCGGCAGCCCACCATTAAGGGTGAAGACCTGACTGCAGATAGTAGCCAGTCCTCACCCGCTCTGAAGTGAGCGTAGCTCCCGAATACGAACCCCACAGCTTTCTGCCCGAGTACCTGTGTCCAAGACCAACGGCTCGGTAGGCAACTTCAGATGTGCACCATTGTCTCCAGCATGGACAGGTAATACCATTGCGGTTGCCATCAAACGTTAAATTTTAGGGGACGCAATTTACTCTTTCAAAATGGATTCCAGCTTTGTGGCGCAAGATCTTAGTAGATAGTAATATGGCGGCAATACTGAGACCAACCAGACCTTCTTCTGCACTAGAGGGAAGCACAGACTGGTTATAGAGCACAGCCTAATACTGCCTGTAAGTTGGGGCAGGTAATTGCTTCCACCAATCAGGTGCTTTCTCTTACTGCAGGTGGAAGTGTGGAGCCTGAAGCTGAAGGAGCCGGTCACGTAAAGATGTAAGTTCTCACACTACAGCGGCTTATGGCTGAATGTCACTGCTGCAGGAGCAAGAGATTCTACACAACACCAAACGGTAAGCCACTCGTGTCCTGAGGACAGTAGTTCTCACCAACAATCAGGCAGAATTTTTTACGGTAAGTTCTGTATGTGACGGAAAATAAAAAGTTCTTGGCAGCGGTGGGATTCGAACCCACGCCCCCGAAGAGACTGGAGCCTTAATCCAGCGCCTTAGACCGCTCGGCCACGCTACCACCTGGAGTCATAGTTCTTGGTATCCCAAGTGATTCCAGTTTAAATCTTGACAAGACCTTAAAGGAGTACTCCAGCGCACCCCCCCCCACCCCAAAATAAACCCACAGACACACACAGGATATATACTGTGATGATCACCGTTTGACAGCTTATTGACAAACATTACATAGTCATATAACTTTGTAATATTACTTTTGTGTATTTGTATTGGGCAGGGACCATGGTGTAATGGTTAGCACTCTGGACTTTGAATCCGAATCCAAATATCGGTGGGACGTTTGTATTGTTTTCTAACTATGCGAGCACCCTACCGAATGTGGACACGCAGCAGCTGTACATGTGCAGTGAAGGGAGACACCTTGTGGCCATATCTATAACGTTCCTCAAAACAATATTGCTATATTGTAACTTTTCCTGGTTCCTGTATATACATAATGCACTATACAGCAAAAAGGACATGCATACAGTTATTCTATAGGTCAGTCTGAACACAACGATATGCAGGTTTACACAGATTCTCTAATGTTTTATTTTTTCTTTAAAGGTAAGCTTTGGTAGTTTTGAAACTACCAAAAATCTATTTTTTGGGGGTTCATAGTTCTGTATTGTGTTTCTGTACTTCCTGGTTGAGCAGTTCCCAGAATGCAGTACTGGTTCCAGAATGCAATGCTTTCCCTCAGCTGTTCATCACAGTCTCCCACCCTGCACATTTTCCGCCCAAATCTGTTCTCTACCTGTAACACCACACAGCACGCTGTATTCTCTACCTGTAACACCACACAGCTCTGTATTCTGTACCTGTAACACCACACAGCACACTGTATTCTCTACCTGTAACACCACACAGCACGCTGTATTCTCTACCTGTAACACCACACAGCCCTGTATTCTCTACCTATAACACCACACAGCACGCTGTATTCTCTACCTGTAACACCACACAGCTCTGTATTCTCTACCTGTAACACCACACAGCACGCTGTATTCTCTACCTGTAACACCACACAGCACGCTGTATTCTCTACCTGTAACACCACACAGCTCTGTATTCTCTACCTGTAACACCACACTGTATTCTCTACCTGTAACACCACACAGCACGCTGTATTCTCTACCTGTAACACCACACAGCCCTGTATTCTCTACCTATAACACCACACAGCACGCTGTATTCTCTACCTGTAACACCACACAGCACACTGTATTCTCTACCTGTAACACCACACAGCACACTGTATTCTCTACCTGTAACACCACACAGCACGCTGTATTCTCTACCTGTAACACCACACAGCACCCTGTATTCTCTACCTGTAACACCACACAGCACACTGTATTCTCTACCTGTAACACCACACAGCTCGCTGTATTCTCTACCTGTAACACCACACAGCACACTGTATTCTCTACCTGTAACACCACACAGTACGCTGTATTCTCTTCCTGTAACACCACACAGCTCGCTGTATTCTCTACCTGTAACACCACACAGCCCGCTGTATTCTCTACCTGTAACACCACACAGCACACTGTATTCTCTACCTGTAACACCACACAGCACTGTATTCTCTACCTGTAACACCACACAGCACCCTGTATTCTCTACCTGTAACAGCACGCTGTATTCTCTACCTGTAACACCACACAACTCTGTATTCTCTACCTGTAACACCACACAGCACACTGTATTCTCTACCTGTAACACCACACAGCGCGCTGTATTCTCTACCTGTAACACCACACAGCACGCTGTATTCTCTACCTGTAACACCACACAGCACGCTGTATTCTCTATCTGTAACACCACACAGCACACTGTATTCTCTACCTGTAACACCACACAGCATGCTGTATTCTCTACCTGTAACACCACACAGCACACTGTATTCTCTACCTGTAACACCACACAGCACGCTGTATTCTCTACCTGTAACACCACACAGCACTGTATTCTCTACCTGCAACACCACACAGCACTGTATTCTCTACCTGTAACACCACACAGCACGCTGTATTCTCTACCTGTAACACCACACAGCATGCTGTATTCTCTACCTGTAACACCACACACCACGCTGTATTCTCTACCTGTAACACCACACAGCACACTGTATTCTGTACCTGTAACACCACACAGCACTGTATTCTCTACCTGTAACACCACACAGCACCCTGTATTCTCTACCTGTAACAGCACGCTGTATTCTCTACCTGTAACACCACACAACTCTGTATTCTCTACCTGTAATACCACACAGCACGCTGTATTCTCTACCTGTAACACCACACACCATGCTGTATTCTCTACCTGTAACACCACACAGCACCCTGTATTCTCTACCTGTAACACCACACAGCACACTGTATTCTCTACCTGTAACACCACACAGCACTGTATTCTCTACCTGTAACACCACACAGCACTGTATTCTCTACCTGTAACAACACACAGCACGCTGTATTCTCTACCTGTAACACCACACAGCACGCTGTATTCTCTATCTGTAACACCACACAGCACACTGTATTCTCTACCTGTAACACCACACAGCATGCTGTATTCTCTACCTGTAACACCACACAGCACTGTATTCTCTACCTGTAACACCACACAGCACTGTATTCTCTACCTGTAATACTACACAGCACGCTGTATTCTCTACCTGTAACACCACACAGCACACTGTATTCTCTACCTGTAACACTACACAGCACTGTATTCTCTACCTGTAACACCACACAGCACACTGTATTCTCTACCTGTAACACCACACAGCACGCCGTATTCTCTACCTGTAACACCACACAGCACACTCACACTATATTCTCTACCTGTAACACCACACAGCACTCTGTATTCTCTACCTGTAACACCACACAGCACGCTGTATTCTCTACCTGTAACACCACACAGCACTCTGTATTCTCTACCTGTAACACCACACAGCACACTGTATTCTCTACCTGTAACACCACACAGCACACTGTATTCTCTACCTGTAACACCACACAGCACACTGTATTCTCTACCTGTAACACCACACAGCATGCTGTATTCTCTACCTATAACACCACACAGCATGCTGTATTCTCTACCTATAACACCACACAGCACACTCACACTCAGGTTTACACAGATTCTCTAATGTTTTATTTTTTCTTTAAAGGTGAGCTTAAAAAAATGAAACTTCTGCAGAAGCATATAGCATTACTTACCTATCTATCCCAGTTTTGAAACTACCAAAAATCTATTTTTTGGGGGTTCATAGTTCTGTATCGTGTTTCTGTACTTCCTGGTTGAGCAGTTCCCAGAATGCAGTACTGGTTCCAGAATGCAATGCTTTCCCTCAGCTGTTCATCACACCCTGCACATTCTCCGCCCAAATCTGTTCTCTACCTGTAACACCACACAGCACCCTGTATTCTCTACCTGTAACAGCACGCTGTATTCTCTACCTGTAACACCACACAGCACTGTATTCTCTACCTGTAACACCACACAGCACACTGTATTCTCTACCTGTAACACCACACAGCACGCTGTATTCTCTACCTGTAACACCACACAGCAAACTGTATTCTCTACCTGTAACACCACACAGCACGCTGTATTCTCTACCTGTAACACCACACAGCACACTGTATTCTCTACCTGTTACACCACACAGCACCCTGTATTCTCTACCTGTAACAGCACGCTGTATTCTCTACCTGTAACACCACACAGCTCTGTATTCTCTACCTGTAACACCACACAGCACGCTGTATTCTCTACCTGTAACACCACACAGCACACTGTATTCTCTACCTGTAACACCACACAGCACGCTGTATTCTCTACCTGTAACACCACACAGCACACTGTATTCTCTACCTGTAACACCACACAGCACGCCATATTCTTTACCTGTAACACCACACAGCACGCTGTATTCTCTACCTGTAACACCACACAGCACGCTGTATTCTCTACCTGTAACACCACACTGTATTCTCTACCTGTAACACCACACAGCACTGTATTCTCTACCTGTAACACCACACAGCACACTGTATTCTCTACCTGTAACACCACACAGCAGGCTGTATTCTCTACCTGTAACACCACACAGCACTGTATTCTCTACCTGTAACACCACACAGCACGCTGTATTCTCTACCTGTAACACCACACAGCATGCTGTATTCTCTACCTGTAACACCACACAGCACACTGTATTCTCTACCTGTAACACCACACAGCACTGTATTCTCTACCTGTAACACCACACAGCACCCTGTATTCTCTACCTGTAACAGCACGCTGTATTCTCTACCTGTAACACCACACAACTCTGTATTCTCTACCTGTAACACCACACAGCACACTGTATTCTCTACCTGTAACACCACACAGCGCGCTGTATTCTCTACCTGTAATACCACACAGCACCCTGTATTCTCTACCTGTAACACCACACAGCACGCTGTATTCTCTATCTGTAACACCACACAGCACACTGTATTCTCTACCTGTAACACCACACAGCATGCTGTATTCTCTACCTGTAACACCACACAGCACACTGTATTCTCTACCTGTAACACCACACAGCACGCTGTATTCTCTACCTGTAACACCACACTGTATTCTCTACCTGTAACACCACACAGCACTGTATTCTCTACCTGTAACACCACACAGCACACTGTATTCTCTACCTGTAACACCACACAGCACTGTATTCTCTACCTGTAACACCACACAGCACCCTGTATTCTCTACCTGTAACAGCACACAGCACACTGTATTCTCTACCTGTAACAGCACACAGCACACTGTATTCTCTACCTGTAACACCACACAGCACTCTATATTCTCTACCTGTAACACCACACAGCACGCTGTATTCTCTACCTGTAACACCACACAACTCTGTATTCTCTACCTGTAATACCACACAGCACCCTGTATTCTCTACCTGTAACACCACACAGCACACTGTATTCTCTACCTGTAACACCACACAGTACACTGTATTCTCTAACTGTAACACCACACAGCACGCTGTATTCTCTACCTGTAACACCACACAACACCCTGTATTCTCTACCTGTAACACCACACAGCACACTGTATTCTCTACCTGTAACACCACACAGCACTGTATTCTCTACCTGTAACACCACACAGCACTGTATTCTCTACCTGTAACAACACACAGCACGCTGTATTCTCTACCTGTAACACCACACAGCACGCTGTATTCTCTATCTGTAACACCACACAGCACACTGTATTCTCTACCTGTAACACCACACAGCATGCTGTATTCTCTACCTGTAACACCACACAGCACACTGTATTCTCTACCTGTAACACCACACAGCACGCTGTATTCTCTACCTGTAACACCACACTGTATTCTCTACCTGTAACACCACACAGCACTGTATTCTCTACCTGTAACACCACACAGCACTGTATTCTCTACCTGTAATACTACACAGCACGCTGTATTCTCTACCTGTAACACCACACAGCACACTGTATTCTCTACCTGTAACACTACACAGCATGCTGTATTCTCTACCTGTAACACCACACAGCACACTGTATTCTCTACCTGTAACACCACACAGCACGCCGTATTCTTTACCTGTAACACCACACAGCACACTCACACTATATTCTCTACCTGTAACACCACACAGCACGCTGTATTCTCTACCTGTAACACCACACAGCACTCTGTATTCTCTACCTGTAACACCACACAGCACACTGTATTCTCTACCTGTAACACCACACAGCACACTGTATTCTCTACCTGTAACACCACACAGCACGCTGTATTATCTACCTGTAACACCACACAGCACTGTATTCTCTACCTGTAACACCACACAGCACTGTATTCTCTACCTGTAACACCACACAGCACACTGTATTCTCTACCTGTAACACCACACAGCATGCTGTATTCTCTACCTATAACACCACACAGCATGCTGTATTCTCTACCTATAACACCACACAGCACGCTGTATTCTCTACCTGTAACACCACACAGCACGCTGTATTATCTACCTGTAACACCACACAGCACCCTGTATTCTCTACCTGTAACACCACACAGCACGCTGTATTCTCTACCTGTAACACCACACAGCACACTCACACTCAGGTTTACACAGATTCTCTAATGTTTTATTTTTTCTTTAAAGGTGAGCTTAAAAAAATGAAACTTCTGCAGAAGCATATAGCATTACTTACCTATCTATCCCAGTTTTGAAACTACCAAAAATTTATTTTTTGGGGGTTCATAGTTCTGTATCGTGTCTCTGTACTTCCTGGTTGAGCAGTTCCCAGAATGCAGTACTGGTTCCAGAATGCAATGCTTTCCCTCAGCTGTTCATCACAGTCTGCACAGTCTGCACACCCTGCACATTCTCCGCCCAAATCTGTTCTCTACCTGTAACACCACACAGCACCCTGTATTCTCTACCTGTAACACCACACAGCACACTCACACTGTATTCTCTACCTGTAACACCACACAGCACGCTGTATTCTCTACCTGTAACACCACACAGCACACTGTATTCTCTACCTGTAACACCACACAGCACCCTGTATTCTCTACCTGTAACAGCACGCTGTATTCTCTACCTGTAACACCACACAGCTCTGTATTCTCTACCTGTAACACCACACAGCACTGTATTCTCTACCTGTAACACCACACAGCACGCTGTATTCTCTACCTGTAACACCACACAGCACACTGTATTCTCTACCTGTAACACCACACAGCACGCTGTATTCTCTACCTGTAACACCACACAGCACACTGTATTCTCTACCTGTAACACCACACAGCACGCTGTATTCTCTACCTGTAACACCACACAGCACTGTATTCTCTACCTGTAACACCACACAGCACTGTATTTTCTATCTGTAACACCACACAGCACGCTGTATTCTCTACCTGTAACACCACACAGCACACTATATTCTCTACCTGTAACACCACACAGCACGCTGTATTCTCTACCTGTAACACCACACAGCACTGTATTCTCTACCTGTAACACCACACAGCACTGTATTTTCTATCTGTAGCACCACACAGCACGCTGTATTCTCTACCTGTAACACCACACAGTGCTGTATTCTCTACATGTAACACCACACAGCACGCTGTATTCTCTACCTGTAACACCACACAGCACGCTGTATTCTCTACCTGTAACACCACACAGCACGCTGTATTCTCTACCTGTAACACCACACAGCACGCTGTATTCTCTACCTGTAACACCACACAGCATGCTATTCTCTACCTACTCTGCTCCTGAGAAAAAACTAAGCTACTTTCTTTGAAAAACAGCACCACCCCTGTCTCCAGGTTGTGAGTGGTATTACAATTTAGCTTAATTCACATAAAATGAACTAAGCTGCAATTCCTCACCCAAACTGATCACAGGAGTAGCGCTGTTTCTGGAAGAAAGGGGCCGTGTTTTTGTTAGCTTTCTCATTTCTTATTGCCCAGATAGTGACATCAATAACCGCTATCTACTTGTATACACTTTACAGATAAGAGCAGCACTATGGCAAGGTACAGAAGCAATGCTTGGTTTATTCAGTGTTCGACGTGTGGCTCAGCCCTGTGGGAGCCCTGTACCCCCTGAATTTTGACTAATGACATCATAGAGACTGTAAGAAAAGGACAAGGCACTGCTGAGATTCGAACTCAGGATCTCCTGTTTACTAGACAGGCGCTTTAACCAACTAAGCCACAGCGCCTCAGTGTTTGTGCTTCATGGCTGCCAAATCCTCACCGTGCATTACACTGGTGAACAAGTACCATGGAATAAAGGCAAGTAAGAAAAAAAAAAATATATATATATGTAACGACATACAAACGATTTTTCGATCATTGCCTGCAATTACACAGAACGATTATCGTTAAAATTTGAACGATATAACGATTTTTCGCACGATAATCATCTGTGTAATAGGACCCTAAAGGCCCTATTCCACGGAACAATTATCGTCCGTATTCGGCCGATAATTGTCCCATAGAATAGGAGGCAACGATCATCGTTGAAGTCGTTTGTCTTTCAACATGTTGAAAGACAAACGACTTATATAGCAGTGAGCTGCTGCCGCCGCTCCGTGGCGCAGGTGCGGCGGCAGCAGACCGCCGCTATATCCTATGGGCTGCCCGGACGATCAGAGGGGAGAAATACAGAGAGATAGGGACAGAGAGGAGAGGAGGGAAATACAGAGAGATAGGGACAGAGAGGAGGGGAGGGAAATACAGAGATATAGGGACAGAGAGGAGGGGAGGGAAATACAGAGAGATAGGGACAGAGAGGAGAGGAGGGAGAGAAATACAGAGAGATAGGGACAGAGAGGAGAGAAATACAGAGAGATAGGGACAGAGAGGAGAGGAGGGAGAGAAATACAGAGAGATAGGGACAGAGAGGAGAGAAATACAGAGAGATAGGGACAGAGAGGAGAGGAGGGAAATACAGAGAGATTGGGACAGAGAGGAGAGGAGGGAAATACAGAGAGATAGGGACAGAGAGGAGAGGAGGGAGAGAAATACAGAGAGATAGGGACAGAGAGGAGGGGAGGGAAATACAGAGAGATAGGGACAGAGAGGAGAGGAGGGAAATACAGAGAGATAGGGACAGAGAGGAGAGAAATAAAGAGAGATAGGGACAGAGAGGAGGGAGAGAAATACAGAGAGATAGGGACAGAGAGGAGAGAAATAAAGAGAGATAGGGACAGAGAGGAGAGGGGAGGAGAGAAATACAGAGAGATAGGGGCAGAGAGGAGAGGAGAGAGAGAAATACAGAAAGATAGGGACAGAGAGGAGGGAGAGAAATAAAGAGAGATAGGGACAGAGAGGAGGGGAGGGAAATACAGAGAGAAAGGGACAGAGAGGAGAGAAATACAGAGAGATAGGGACAGAGAGGAGAGGAGGGAGAGAAATACAGAGAGATAGGGACAGAGAGGAGGGATAGAGAAATACAGAGAGATAGGGACAGAGAGGAGGGAGAGAAATACAGAGAGATAGGGACAGAGAGGAGGGAGAGAAATACAAAGAGATAGGGACAGTGAGGAGGGGAGGGAGAGAAATACAGAGAGATAGGGACAGAGAGGAGAGGAGGGAGAGAAATACAGAGAGATAGGGACAGAGAGGAGGGAGAGAAATACAGAGAGATAGGGACAGAGAGGAGAGAAATACAGAGAGATAGGAACAGTGAGGAGGGAGAGAAATACAGAGAGATAGGGACAGAGAGGAGCGGAGGGACATACAGAGATATAGGGACAGAGAGGAGAGAAATACAGAGAGATAGGGACAGAGAGGAGAGGAGGGAAATACAGAGAGATAGGGGCAGAGAGGAGAGGAGGGAAATACAGAGAGATAGGGACAGAGAGGAGAGGAGGGAAATACAGAGAGATAGGGACAGAGAGGAGAGGAGGGAAATACAGAGAGATAGGAACAGAGAGGAGAGGAGGGAAATACAGAGAGATAGGGACAGAGAGGAGAGGAGGGAAATACAGAGATATAGGGACAGAGAGGAGAGGAGGGAAATACAAAGAGATAGGAACAGAGAGGAGAGGAGGGAAATACAAAGAGATAGGGACAGAGAGGAGAGAAATACAGAGAGATAGGGACAGAGAGGAAAGGAGGGAGAGAAATACAGAGAGATAGGGACAGAGAGGAGAGGAGGGAAATACAGAGAGATAGGGACAGAGAGGAGAGAAATACAGAGAGATAGGGACAGAGAGGAGAGGAGGGAAATACAAAGAGATAGGGACAGAGAGGAGAGAAATACAGAGAGATAGGGACAGAGAGGAAAGGAGGGAGAGAAATACAGAGAGATAGGGACAGAGAGGAGAGGAGGGAAATACAGAGAGATAGGGACAGAGAGGAGGGGAGGGAAATACAGAGAGAAAGGGACAGAGAGGAGAGGAGGGAAATACAGAGAGATAGGGACAGAGAGGAGAGGAGGGAAATACAGAGAGATAGGGACAGAGAGGAGAGAAATACAGAGAGATAGGGACAGAGAGGAGAGGAGGGAAATACAAAGAGATAGGGACAGAGAGGAGAGAAATACAGAGATTTAGGGACAGAGAGGAAAGGAGGCAGAGAAATACAGAGAGATATGGACAGAGAGGAGAGGAGGGAAATACAGAGAGATAGGGACAGAGAGGAGGGGAGGGAAATACAGAGAGATAGGAACAGAGAGGAGAGGAGGGAAATACAGAGAGATAGGGACAGAGAGGAGAGGAGGGAAATACAGAGAGATAGGGACAGAGAGGAGAGGAGGGAAATACAGAGAGATAGGGACAGAGAGGAGAGGAGGGAAATACAGAGAGATAGGAACAGAGAGGAGAGGAGGGAAATACAAAGAGATAGGGACAGAGAGGAGAGAAATACAGAGAGATAGTGACAGAGAGGAAAGGAGGGAGAGAAATACAGAGAGATAGGGACAGAGAGGAGAGGAGGGAAATACAGAGAGAGGGACAGAGAGGAGAGAAATACAGAGAGATAGGGACAGAGAGGAGAGGAGGGAAATACAAAGAGATAGGGACAGAGAGGAGAGAAATACAGAGAGATAGGGACAGAGAGGAAAGGAGGGAGAGAAATACAGAGAGATAGGGACAGAGAGGAGAGGAGGGAAATACGGAGAGATAGGGACAGAGAGGAGGGGAGGGAAATACAGAGAGATAGGGACAGAGAGGAGAGGAGGGAAATACAGAGAGATAGGGACAGAGAGGAGAGAAATACAGAGAGATAGGGACAGAGAGGAGAGGAGGGAAATACAAAGAGATAGGGACAGAGAGGAGAGAAATACAGAGAGATAGGGACAGAGAGGAAAGGAGGGAGAGAAATACAGAGAGATAGGGACAGAGAGGAGAGGAGGGAAATACAGAGAGATAGGGACAGAGAGGAGGGGAGGGAAATACAGAGAGATAGGGACAGAGAGGAGAGGAGGGAAATACAGAGAGATAGGGACAGAGAGGAGGGGAGGGAAATACAGAGAGATAGGGAAAACAGGATGAGCCTCCCTGTCAAGGAATCAAACCCTGATCTTCTGTGTGACTGGCAGGCTGGAATTACGGAATGGTTCCATGGTGTAATGGTTAGCACTCTGGACTCTGAATCCAGCGATCCGAGTTCCAATCTTGGTGGACCTTCTTTCTTTACTTTCCTCTTGTTTTATGGTACTTTGCAGGAAGTGTTGTTTTATTTTCACTCTGACCCTGCTCTCTGCTGACATCTCTGGAACTCTATCTCGGTTTTCTATGAATCCTCATAGAAAACCTCTCCTGCTCTGGACAGTTCCTGTCTCGGCCAGAGATGTCAGCAGAGAGCAGGGTCAGACTGAAAATTATAAACACTTTTTTTAATAGTGGTAAATTACAAATCTACATAACTTTCTGACACCAGTTGATTTGAAAGAAAAAGTTTTTCGCTGGACAACCCCTTTAAGTAAAAGTTCTGGCCTGGCAGTCAGAAAAGATAAAAGGGGCCAGAGGCGCCAGCCTGCAAACCTTAAAGGTGTTTCTCAAGTTGCCACCTATTCTCTATGTTACTCTGATTGTAAGACTGAACATCATAGTTAAAAAGTAATCTATCATTTTAAGAAGTAGTTAAAGGGGTTATCCAGCGCTACAAAAACATGGCCACTTTTCCCCCTACTGTTGTCTCCAGTGCAGGTGCAGTTTGCAATTAAGCTCCATTTACTTCAATGGAACTGAGTTTCAAAACCCCACCCAATCTGGAGACAACAGTAGAGGGAAAGTGGCCATGTTTTTGTAGCGCTAGATAACCCCTTTAAATGTGATAGAAAACTTTTCTGCGTGCTTGGTGCAACCAAGAAAAGAACAAAAAAAATTAGCCTCCCCGTCGGGGAATCGAACCCCGGTCTCCCGCGTGACAGGCGGGGATACTTACCACTATACTAACGAGGAGCTGCTATGATTGTCCTTCTCCTGCATGACAGCCTAGGATACTTAGCGCAATTCTAACAAGGAGCTGCTTTGGGCCACCCACATAAAGCCTTCAAGCCTTAGGGCATCCTTTAAGGGACACCATGTACGGTATAACCATAAGTGTGTCATAGACACTTGGTGTAACTCCGTCAGAAGGTCATTGCCCTGTTAAGGGTTTCATAGTGTAAAGGTTAACGCTCTGGACTCTGAATCCAGTCAGCAGTGTTTGACTCTAAGTGGGATCTTAGAGTCAAATTTTATGTTATTGAGTTCTTTACAATTTAGTTTTTTCCATTTTTTTTTGTTTTACATAAAGCTTTTCAGAGGCCAGTTAGCTCAGTTGGTTAGCGCGTGAAGCTAATAACGCCAAGGTCGCGGGATCGATCCCCGTACGGGCCAGTCTGATTTTTTTTATTTTTGTCAAACTCTTTCATAAATAAATTCTGTAGAGAAAATCTGCCAGAGACCAAGGTTTAATTTCATCTTTTGTTATTATACAATGCAGCCAGAAATACTAAGAAAACTGGGATAATGGTTAATATGGTCAGGGGAACTCAAGACTTAAACTTCAACTTGACATATGTAATACTCAAAGGGGAGACTTTTTGCTTAGTATCCCTAAACTAGCTCAGGGATCGGATAACAAGTTGATACTTTAGAGCAGGGATGGGGAACCTTCGGCCCTCCAGCTGTTACAAAACTAAGATTCCCATCATGCCTCTACGCCTTCTATTTACAGAAAGTATCAGAATAGGTTTGTTCCGTGGTGTGGTCCCTTATTTCCTGATATTTGCAGGCCTGAAATTCCTACTATTTTGAGCTTCCACCCGGAGGGGCTGGACAAGGGCCTAAGCCTTGGCACCAACAATGGGCAGGCTGCAGCTTTATCAAGTTTCTTGGACGTTCCCCTTATGGAAGATAGTCCCGTCAGTAGGTTCATAAAAGCAGTGCCTAGGATTAGGCCCTATCCATAGTTAGGTCTTTTCCACCCTAGGACCTAAATGTGCACTTAGACTACTTAGACTATTAAGGCCACTACTTAGGCCACTTAGACTATTGTTTTTTTTGTCTTGTGGGTCTCTTAGGGTCTCATTACACCAACAGATTATCTGACATTTTTTGTAATATATTTTATATATTCATCTCTGAAGGCCCTATTACTGTGGTGTCCCACCACGGGGGTTTCTTATGCTACACCTGTCGCAAAAGCCCTTTACTCAAAGACAGGTGGTGATGAAGGTTTTTATTGGTTTCACCACTAGATGTCAGTGTTTTGTATGTAAACTTTTTACCTGTTGCACAGCTGTACTGAACAAAGGGTTACTACTTCTTCTATGTTATGTATTTTATTCACAACATTACCACCCTTTACGATGCTCAGTATCATACCACTGATAACAGCCAACAGCGATTCGGCCGTCCGTCCGAAGATGACGTTTGGCACAAAATGGCGGACGGCCCTCGACACGGATCAGGTATGTATAATGCACCACACTTCCGGGTACACGTGCGGGGGTGGTGGGACACGGGGAACGGGGCGATTCACAGACATAACATACATTACAAAGTTGTATAACTTTGTAATGTGTGCTATTCTGTGAATAATTTTTTAGCGCCGCACTACCCCTTTAAGCCCATATTGACTTCTATAAGATTCCTCTAGCAGAATCCGCAAAAAGAATTGACATGTCAATTCTTTGGGCAAAAAGCGGACCAGCGGCAGGAAATTCTGCAGTGTGAACAACAGAGTGGAAATCACATTGAACAAAATGGGATATTGCTTTGTACATATTTTATGGGATGAATTTTAAGCAGAAATAAGAGCAGATTCCTTTTTAATTCCTCCCCTAGAGTATGTGCACACTTAGCAGAAAATCCGTCGTGGAATTCACCGCTCGCTCCCGCTCGCGAACTGCGGTCGGCGCACGCGTTTCCGCCTGTGTCATAGACTCCATTCTATGCACGGGCGGATTCCATTGTCCGTCCAAAGAATGCTTGAAGCTTTGGCTTCAAAAAGCTGCCAGATAAATCTCTTTATGTAAAGACACCCTTACAGCCTCCGTCCATACACCTCCACACCAACACTATTCTAAATAAAGAAAAGACCCTCATCTCTTAAAAGAGAAGTCTGGCAAAAAATTTTATTAAAGTATTGTATTGCCCCCCAAAAGTTATACAAATCCCCAATATACACTTATTACGGGAAATGCTTATAAAGTGCTTTTTCCCTGCTCTTACTACTGCATCAAGGCTTCACTTCCTGGATAACATGGTGATGTCACTTCCTGGATAGCATGGTGATGTCACTTCCTGGATAACATGGTGATGTAACGACCCGACTCCCAGAGCTGTGCGGCTGTGCCTGCTGGAGGGGATGATGGCAGGGGGACACTGAGGGACACAGGACACTGGAGGGACACTGAGCATTGCTCTGCCATCATCCTCTCCAGCAGCCAAAGCCCGCACAGCTCTGGGAGTTGGGGCGTGACATCACCATGTTATCCAGGAAGTGACATCACCATGTTATCCAGGAAGTGACATCACCATTTTATCCAGGAAGTGACATCACCATTTTATCCAGGAAGTGACATCACCATTTTATCCAGGAAGTGACATCACCATGTTATCCAGGAAGTGAAGCCTTGATGCAGTAGTAAGTGCAGGGAAAAAAAGCACTTTATGTGCATTTCCCGCAATGAGTGTATATTGGCTGCGGGGGGCTGTCCAGGTGATCACTAGATTGTCCAGGCAGCCCATAGAGGATAGCCGCGGTCTGCTGCCACCGCTTCTATTCCGCGGAGCGACGGCAGCAGATCGCTGCTATATCAGTCACTTGTTTTTCAACATGTTTGAAAAACAAGCAACGCAACAATCAGCCGGCATGAACGATGTTGGCTGATCATTGCCCTCTATTCCACGGGATGATTATTGCCTTTAGAAAGAGCAAAACAAGATTAGCCTCCCTATCGAGGAATCGAACCCTGGTCTCCTGTATGACAGGCAGGCACTCCGTCATGAAGGGTTCCATGGTGTAATGGTTAGCACTCTGGACTCTGAATCCAGCGATCCGAGTTCAAATCTCGGTGGGACCTTCTTTCTTCACTTTCCTCTTGTTTTATGGTACTTTAGTAGTCAATATATTCCAGATAAAGAGAAGACCCTCATCTCTTAGCCAAAGAGGAGAGGATTTTACTGTGACTAAATAACCCCACCATAACCTAACTGGCCAGTACTACCACACAATGACTGGATAGCCCCTCAATACTGTGACTGGATAACACCCACATATTGTGACTCTATAATACCACCATACCACATCTGGATGTCTTAAAGGGGCTATCCAGTTCTACAAAAACATGGCCACTTTCCCCCCTTTCTTGTCTCTAGATTGGGTGGGGTTTCAAACTCAGTTCCATTGACATAAATGGAGCTTAATTGCAAACCACACCTGAACTGGAGACAAGAGAGGGGGAAAAGTGGCCATGATTTTGTAGCGCTGGATAACCCCTTTAAAGGGGTACTCCAGCGCTGATAAAAATTAAAAAAAACAATCAATCATAAACATAGTTTTCCCACTTACCATCCCTCCTGAGTCTGTCTCCATTTGATTTTCCGGCTGTTTGCAGGTCCTGAAGCTCCAGTTGGTGTCTTTATTTTCTCTTCCTGGTTTGGGGTTTCCCATGATGCACTTTGTCTCCTGTGATGTCTAACTGACTCTGTAAAACTGTCAGATGGCTTACAGCTTGTTCAGCCAATCAGACCTGAGCAAGCTGAGTCATCTGACAAAGGGAGGCTGGCCTAACAAGGCTTAGACCCGCCTCCCTCTTGATGATGTCATTGTCACAAAATGGCTGCCACAGAGCAGTCTGGGGTCAGCAGTCATTAGGTAAGAATAGATTTATTTGACTTCCTGGCTGGGGGTTGAGGGGGGAAAAGATAGGGAAGGGGGGCAGATAGGTGATTGAAGCATATTAGAAAGTTATAAAACTTTGTAATGTGTTTCACTTACTGGAAAAAAAACTTTTTGCTCTAGTACCCCTTTAACATAGTTTTGGCCTGGCAGACAGACCAGATAAAAGGGGTTCTGGGTTTGGGAAGTGTTAGCACAGGGGAAGTTGTTACGACTTATCACAGAAGGACCCAAGGAGAATATAGCAGACAGCCCATTGCATTTAACCTTGCCAATGGGCTCTAACCGAAGAATTCAGGTGGAACTTGTACCTAAAAGCAATGCAGAGGCACCAGCCTGCCACCCTCACAGGTGTATCTCAAGTTGCCAGCTATTCTCTATGTTACCCTTTTGTAAGACTGAATGTCTTGTCCATTGTTGCTTAAAGTAATGTATTATTTTAAGAAGTAGATAAATATGATATAACAGTGCAACAAAGAAAAGAGCAAAACTAAACTAGCCTCCCCGTCGGGGAATCGAACCCCGGTCTCCCGCGTGACAGGCGGGGATACTTACCACTATACTAACGAGGAGCTGCTATGATTGCTCTCTTCCTCCATGACATCCAAGGATACTTAGCGCAATATTAACAAAGAGCTACTTTGGGCCACCTTGTTTGATTAACCCACAGACAGTCTTTCTTTGTCCTGATAAACAGCAGGATTGTCCCCACCCTCAGCCCACCCTGCTCCCGGGCATTGTAAAATTGACCCTAAGAATAACGTTCTGGACAAAAAGCCTTAGGGCATCCTCCAATGGACACCATGTATGGTATAGCCAGCAAGTGAGTCATAGACACTTGGTGTGGCTCCATCAGAAGGTCATGGACCTGTTAAAGGTTCCATGGTGTGCTGGTTAGTGCTCTGGACTCTGAATCCAGTCAGCTAAGTGGCTCTAAGTGGCACCGTCCGTCTACTATTTTTATAGTACTTTAGTATTCAACATATGCCAGATAAAGAGAAGACCCTCATCTATTAGCCATAGAGGAGAGCTTTTACAGCGACTAAATGACGCCACCATAACCTAACTGGCCAATACTACAACACAATGACTGGATAGCCCCTCAGTACTGTGACTGGAAAACACCCATATATTGGGACTCTAGAACACCACCATACCATGTCTGGATGTTACCATTGTGGTGTGGTGGCTATTATCACAGGGTCTGAGTGGTAGCTCACTCTCTTCGGGTATTGACACACTTTGAGAGGTCCTCCTACTACCACTTTTGCAGGTCACAATAAGAATGAGTTCAGGAATAGCTGCAGAATAGTGAATGTTACATAAAAGTTCTTGTAAGGTTCAGGTACAGAATAACAGACACGGTTTCAGTTAGACACATCACCTTGTTCACATGGCATAGTAGCTTGTGATCAGGCCAAATGGAACAAACCACACCAACACTATTCCAGATGAAGAGAAGACCCTCAAGATTAGGGTCTCCAAGGCCCTTAAATTATTGTCCAAAATATAAGACAACATAGATTCTGGGATCAGTAGAGAGGACATCCTTTCATCATTCAAGCGTCTATCCCTGGCAGTAGACTATATCAGGTTAGCCTCCAGGGCTATATCCCTTTCTACTGCTGCCAAAAGAGCCTTACGGTGATGTCCCTGCAGGGGCGCCGCAATCATGAGGCGACCTGAGTCGTCTGCCTCAGGCGGCGCCACCAGCTGTCTTCATGGGGGCGGCATTCAGTGGCAGATTATAATATGAGCGGGTCAGGAGGCCGCCCACATTATAATCCGCCACTGATCGTACCATGTACCGGAGTCCCCCCGCGCCCGGACAGCATCTGTAATGAGATGCTGTGAGCGGGGGAGACTGTATTCATAAGCGCCGCTCTGTAATGAATCAGCCGCGCGGCGCTTATGAATACAGTCTCCCCCGCTCACAGCATCTCATTACAGATGCTGTCCGGGCGCGGGGGGACTCCGGTAAATGCATTCCACGTCCGTGATCCGTCAGGATCACGGAACGTGGGAATGCAGCCTTAGTCCCCCGGCTGATGTGCGGCTGCCGGAGGTGTCCCATCCTGTCCCCGGCAGCGCGCGCATCAGAGAGATCCCCGTGCGCCGGAAGTCACAGCCACAGGCGCACGGGGAGCTCTCTGATGCGCGCGCTGCCGGGGACAGGACGGGACACCCCGGGCAGCCGCACATCAGCCGGGACCAGACCAGAGAAGCTCGACGGGGGAACGGAGGGCAGGTGAGTTGTGTGCTGTTTTTTGTTTTTGTTTTATCTGCTGTGCAGGGGGGGGGAAGAGGGGGACGATCTATAAGGTAGGGGGGGGAGAGGGGGACCATCTATAAGGGAGGGGGGAAGGGGACCATCTATAAGGTAGGGGGGGAAGGGGACCATCTATAAGGGAGGGGGGAAAGAGGGGGACGATCTATAAGGTAGGGGGAGAGGGAAGAGGGGGACCATCTATAGGGGGGGGGAAGGGGACCATCTATAAGGGAGGGGGGAAAGAGGGGGACCATCTATAGGGGGGGAAGGGGACCATCTATAAGGGAGGGGGGAAAGAGGGGGACCATCTATAAGGGGGGGGGGGAGAGGGGGGACCATCTATAAGGTAGGGGGAGAGGGAAGAGGGGGACCATCTATAAGGGGGGGGGGAGAGGGGGGACCATCTATAAGGTAGGGGGAGAGGGAAGAGGGGGACCATCTATAGGGGGGGGAAGGGGACCATCTATAAGGGAGGGGGGAAAGAGGGGGACCATCTATAAGGGGGGGACCATCTATAAGGGAGGGGGGAAAGAGGGGGACCATCTATAAGGGAGGGGGGAGAGGGGGACCATCTATAAGGGGGGGAAGAGGGGGACCATCTATAAGGGAGGGGGAAAGAGGGGGACCATCTATAAGGGGGCATCTATAAGGGAGGGGGCAGAGGGGGACCATGTATAAGGGGGGGAGGGGGACCATCTATAAGGGAGGGGGAGAGGGGTACCATCTATAAGGGGGGGGAAGAGGGGGACCATCTATAAGGGGGGGGGGGAGAGGGGGACCATCTATAAGGGGGGGAGAGAGGGAAGAGGGGGACCATCTATAAGGGGGGGGAGAGGGGGACCATCTATAAGGGGGGGGAGAGAGGGAAGAGGGGGACCATCTATAAGGGGGGGGGAAGAGGGGGACCATCTATAAGGGAGAGGGGACCATCTATAAGGGAGGGGGGAGAGGGGGACCATCTATAAGGTAGGGGGGGAAGAGGGGGACCATCTATAAGGGGGGACCATCTATAAGGGAGGGGGAGAGGGAAGAGGGGGACCATCTATAGGGGGGGGGAAGGGGACCATCTATAAGGGAGGGGGGAAAGAGGGGGACCATCTATAAGGGGGGGACCATCTATAAGGGAGGGGGGAAAGAGGGGGACCATCTTTAAGGGAGGGGGGAGAGGGGGACCATCTATAAGGGGGGGGAAGAGGGGGACCATCTATAAGGGAGGGGGAAAGAGGGGGACCATCTATAAGGGGGCATCTATAAGGGAGGGGGGAGAGGGGGACCATGTATAAGGGGGGGGGGAAGAGGGGGACCATCTATAAGGGGGGGGGGAGAGGGGGACCATGTATAAGGGGGGGGGAAGAGGGGGACCATCTATAAGGGAGAGGGGACCATCTATAAGGGAGGGGGAGAGGGGGACCATCTATAAGGGGGGGGGAAGAGGGGGACCATCTATAAGGGGGGGGGGAGAGGGAAGAGGAGGACCATCTATAAGGGGGGGAGAGGGGGACCATCTATAAGGGGGGGGAGAGAGGGAAGAGGGGGACCATCTATAAGGGGGGGGAAGAGGGGGACCATTTATAAGGGGGGACCATCTATAAGGGAGGGGGAGAGGGAAGAGGGGGACCATCTATAGGGGGGGAAGGGGACCATCTATAAGGGAGGGGGGAAAGAGGGGAACCATCTATAAGGGGGGGGCCATCTATAAGGGAGGGGGGAAAGAGGGCGACCATCTATAAGGGGGGGACCATCTATAAGGGAGGGGCGGGAGGGGGACTGTCTATAAGGGGGGGGGAAGAGGGGGACCATCTATAAGGGGGGGGAAGAGGGGGACCATCTATAAGGGAGGGGGAAAGAGGGGGACCATCTATAAGGGGGCATCTATAAGGGAGAGGGGGACCATCTATAAGGGAGAGGGGACCATCTATAAGGGGGGGGAAGAGGGGGACCATCTATAAGGGGGGGGAGAGGGGGGACCATCTATAAGGGGGGGGGAGAGAGGGAAGAGGGGGACCATCTATAAGGGGGGGGGGGAGAGGGGGACCATCTATAAGGGGGGGGAGAGAGGGAAGAGGGGGACCATCTATAAGGGGGGGGGGAGAGGGGGACCATCTATAAGGGAGGGGAAAGAGGGGGACCATCTATAAGGGAGGGGGGAGAGGGGGACCATCTATAAGGGAGGGGGGAGAGGGGGACCATCTATAAGGGAGGGGGGAGAGGGGGACCATCTATAAGGGGGGGGGGGGAGAGGGGACCATCTATAAGGGGGGGGAAGAGGGGGACCATCTATAAGGGGGGGGGGAGAGGGGGGACCATCTATAAGGGGGGGAGAGAGGGAAGAGGGGGACCATCTATAAGGGGGGGGGGAGAGGGGGACCATCTATAAGGGGGGGAGAGAGGGAAGAGGGGGACCATCTATAAGGGGGGGGGGAGAGGGGGACCATCTATAAGGGAGGGGGGAGAGGGGGACCATCTATAAGGGAGGGGGGAGAGGGGGACCATCTATAAGGGAGGGGGGAGAGGGGGACCATCTATAAGGGAGGGGGGAGAGGGGGACCATCTATAAGGGGGGGGGGGAGAGGGGGACCATCTATAAGGGGGGGAAGAGGGGGACCATCTCCTAAAAGATCAGCACCCTCCTCTCCTGACATCCTCTGTGCTGCTGTGACCTCTCCTAAAAGATCAGCACCCTCCTCTCCTGACATCCTCTGTGCTGCTGGGACTTCTCCTATAGGATTAGCACCCTCCTCTCCTGACATCCTCTGTGCTGCTGGGACCTCTCCTATAGGATTAGCACCCTCATCTCCTGACATCCTCTGTGCTGCTGGGACCTCTCCTATAGGATTAGCCCCCTCCTCTCCTGACATCCTGTGTGCTGCTGGGACCTCTCCTATAGGATTTGCCCCCTCCTCTCCTGACATCCTCTGTGCTGCTGGGACCTCTCCTATAAAGTCAGCCCCCTCCTCTCCTGACATCCTCTGTGCAGAAAGGGACCAAACTATATGTTTATTGGGGACAGCAGTGGGGGGGGGGGGGGGGCAGTAGTGGATTATAATGTGGGCGGATTGACGGGGGGGGGGGGGGGGGGGCGTCATTCTATAGTTCGCCTCGGGCAGCAGAGAGGCTAGAATCACCCCTGTGTCCCTGGTCTGGGGATAACCCATCGAAATACCATCTGTGCAACCTTAAGTTTTCATTTCCACCTGGTGGACATTTTGGGCCAGAGCTGGATCTCTCATCGTAAAGGGACGTCCTTCCCCTGAGTGATGTAGGCAGAATAGCTACCAAGCTAGAGGAATAGGATCAAAAACCACCAGATGTTGAGGGGAATCAAGAGGAGTTAAACCAGCTCCAAATGAGAAGGAGTTTTGATGCCAGACCACCTGCAGGAAGTTGTCTCTTTCTCTTTCCAGCCTGGGAAAGGGTCATCAAGGACGATTAGGTCCTAAATGTAATAGGAGAAACTACACCTGTGTGTTGTTTTTACTGTGACTAAATAACACCACCATAACCTGGCCGTTACTACAACACAGTGACTTGATAGCCCCTCAGTAGTGTGACTGGATAACGCCCACATACTAGGACGTCTGGATGTTACCATTGCGGTATGGTGACCGAGGGGCTGGAGGTGTTGCGGTACCGCTGCGGCAAATGTCACAGGGTCTGAGTGGTAGGTCACTCTCTTCACACACTTTAAGAGATTGATATTTATTGATTTCTGGAAAATGACATTTAAATGGAAGTTATGCTTTAACCCCTTAAGGACAGAGCCTGAAATGGCCTTATTGACAGAGACACATTTTATGAATATGACCTGTGTCACTTTATTCATTAATAACTTCGGGATGCTTTTACCTATCCGGCCGATTCTGAGAATGTTTTCTCATGACATATTGTACTTTACATTTCTGGTAAAATGGAGTCAATACTCATAACGAATCTTTATGAAAAACACCAAAATAACGTGAAAAATTGTGAAAAAAAAATGCATTTTTCCAACTTTGAAACCTTTCTGCTTATACAGAAAGTGGTTATGCCACATAAATTATATATTAAATAGCATTAGCAACATGTCTACTTTATGTTGGCGGCATTTATTAAACTATATTTTTTTTTTTTTAGACAATAGAAAGCTTAAAACATTAGCAGCAATTTTCCAATTTTTCAGTAAAATTTCAAAATCAGATATTTTTAGGGACCTGTTCAGGTTTAAAGTGTATTTGAGGGGCCTGTATGTTAGAAAGCCCCACAAAGCACCCCATTCAGAAACTGCACCCCCCAAACTCTGCAAAAGCATATCCAGAAAGTGTTTTAACCCTTTAGGGAAGTAACAGAAATAAAAGCTAAGTGTGTAAGAAATTTAAAAAATTTTATTTTCTGTGCAGAGATTTTATTGTAATCCAATATCTTTCATAATAATAAACCTATTACCAGAGAAATGCACCCCAATATTGATCGCTCCGTTTCTGCAGTTTATAGAAATACCCCATATGTGGCCCTATTGCGCTATTTGATGCAACCACAAGCCTCAGATACAAAGGAGCGCCTAGTGAATTTTAACGCCTCCGTTATATTTGGTCATTTTTGACTGTACAACTTCAGGTTGGCAGAGGCTCTGGGGTGCCAAAACCTAAAAAACACCCCTAAAGGGACACCATTTAGAAAACTACACCCCTCAAGGAATGTAACAAGGGGTGCGGTGAGCATCTGGACCCCACAGGTGCTTCACAGATTTTCAGAACAATGTGGTGTAAAAAAGGAAAAATTCTATTTTTTACACTAAAATGTTGTTCTAGCCTTCATTTTTCATTTTTACAAGGGGATAAAAGAAAAAAAAAACACCAAACGTGTAGCGCAGTTTCTCCCGAGTACGGAAATACCCCACATGTGGACATAAAGTGCCAAGCGGGCGCAGGACGAGCCTCCAAAGGGAAGGAGCGCCAATTGGCCTTTGGAAGCTGGATTTCAATGGAATGGATTTCAAGGGTCATGTCGCATTTACAGAGCCCTCATGCTGCTAAAACACTGGAAACCCCCCACAAGTGACCCCATTCTGGAAACTACACCCCTCACGGAATCTAACAAGGGGTTCAGTAAGCATATGGACCCCACTGGTGACGGGCACAAATGTGGAACAATGTGACGTGAAAGTAAAAATTTTAATTTTTTCACTTTCACGGCACAAATGTGCACGTCATCAAGGGGTCCATATCCTCATTGCACCCCTTGTTAGATTCCCTGATGGGTGTAGTTTCCAGAATGGGGTCACTTGTGGGGGGTTTCCACTGTCTTGGCAGCACGAGGGCTCTGTAAATGTGACATGGCGTTCATCATCCATTCTGGCCAAATCCAACCTCCAAAATCCAAATGGCGCTCCTTCCCTTCGGAGGCTTGCCCTGCGCCCACATGGCGCTTTATGTCCACATGTGGGGTATTTACAGACTCGGGGGAAAATTCTCTACACATGTTGTGTGTTTTTTTCTCTTTTAACCTCTTGTGAAAACGAAAAATTTAAGGCTAAACCAACATTATAGTGTAAAAAATGTAATATTTCATTTTCACGCCATATTGTTCCACATTTGTGCCCGTCACCAGTGGGGTCCATATGCTCACCCCTTGTTACATTCCCTGAAGGGTGTAGTTTCCATAATGGGGTCACTTGTGGGGGGTTCAACTGTCTTGGCAACACAGGGGCCTTTTAAATGCAACATGGCCCCTCGAAATCCATTCCAGCCAAATCCAGCCTCCAAAAGCCAAATGGCGCTCCTTCCCTTTGGAGGCTTACCCTGCACCCGCACGGTGGGGTATTTCCGTACTCACGGGAAATTGCTCTACACATTTAGTGTTTTTTTTATCTTTTAACCCCTTGTGAAAATGAAAAAATCAAGACAAGATCAATGATTTAGTGTAAAAATTAAACATTTTTTACACTAAATGTTGGTCTAGCCTTGATTTTTTCCTTTTCCACAAGGGGTTAAAAAAGAAAGTGAACACAAAACGTGTAGAGTAATTTCCCCTGAGTACGAAAATACCCCACATGTGGATATAATGTGCCATATGGGCACAGGGCAAGCCACCAAAGGGACAGAGCGCCATTTAGAGGCTGGAATGGAGGATGGAGGCCATGTCGCAATTAAAAAGCTCTTGTGCCACCAGGACAGTAGAAACCCCCCACAAGTGACCCCATTCTGGAAACTACACCCCATAAAGAATCTAACAAGGGGTGCAGTGCGCATATGGACCCCACTGGTGACGGGCCTATATGTGGAACATGTGCCGTGAAAATAAAAAATACAATTTTTTTCATTTTCACTCCACAAATGTGGCCGTCACCAGGGGGCCATATCCCCGCAGCCCCCCTTGTTAGATTCCTTATGGGGTGTAGTTTCCAGAATGGGGTCACTTGTGGGGGGTTTCTACTGTCCTGGACGCACAGAGGCTTTGTAATTGCATCATGGCATCCTCTAATGGGAATGGCGGCCATACCTACTTAGCTGGGGAAAAGGGACAATTCTAATTTATTTGGGGGTATTAGGCCAATTATTAGTTTATAAGGTTGGAAATGACAGGTGTCCATCAAATTCAACCTGTGTTGATCCAGAGGAAGGCAAAAAAAAACCTCGACAGTAGCCTCATCACAGGGAAAAAATTCCTTCCCGACTCCATAATGGCAATCAGAATAATCCCTGGATCAACGTGACCCTGAAATAGGAATAAGGGACAGAATTTAGATAATGTGGAACTCCGATGACGTGTAGTACGCCTTAAAGTGATCCTGTATGCAGAGGCCGGGGTGATCAGGACAGGCGTCACACTGGAAAATGGTGTCCTTCCTGATCCCCCTGTTACGCCACACTCTGCACTTCTTCTGGGGTCTCCTGTTTTCCAGTGTGGGGGACGTCACCTGGAAAATGTTGTCCTGGTGCGATACGGGGTCCTTCATATCCAGAAGCACTGTGTCCGCGCCATGGCATCTTAATATTAGGGCTTTATTACGGCTTCTGATATTTTCGGATCGTGGCGCAAGCTACAGTAGCTCGGGCAGCGAGAGACCAGAGGAGGGGGTGCTGGTATAAATGTTATCCCCGTACAGGTGGTGACCTTTACCCAGCAGTGGGAAGATCAGTTCCCGAACGATCTCCCCACTAACTCCGAGGATGGGGGGGCATCTGGGGGCTGGATTCGGGTGTCCCTTCCTTCATACACTCTAAGTCTATGACACGGGTGGAGACGCGAGCCCACATCAGTCCGCCGGTGGGTGCCAGCTGCGGAATGCACAAAGGGTTATCCTTCGCCATTCCGCAGTGTGCACGTACCCTAAATCTGTAAGTGCACCCTGAGGTACTCTCACAGAGTGTGTAGAATTTCACGCCATACCGTCATCTCTTATTGGGACGGTACTGGTGGAAAAGACGTGTCTGGGGGGCAGCGTAAGCTACGCTACCCCCAGACACGTCACTGGATGATGAGGATGATGAGGATGAATGGAGGAAAGAAGGATCCCCCCATTCATCCTCACTGGCTGTTTCAGTGTCGGAGGCAATAATAACGTATGCGTCCGCCACCGAAAACACCCTGGGGGCCATCTTTATACCGGGACTAGTATATGGGGTATGTAAATGTGTAGTGGTGTAGTGTAAAACTTTATTTCATGTAGTGTGGTGTAGTGTAGTGTTTACGTGTTTTTTTGACAGTAAGAAAAAATATCCCTACGCCAAGAAAGAAGCTGCTGATAAATGCCGCACTTATCAGCAGACAGTGGCGGTAGGATATAGGGGGGAAAAACGCTCCTACGCCAAAAAGGAGGAGTTGCTGATCAGCGGTGCACTTACGTGCAATGCTGATCAGCACTCAGTGGCGTTAGGGCGCAAAAAAAAAAAAAAAAAAAATTGAAAAAAAAAAAAAAATCTTTTTAACCCAAAGCAACTGATCAGTGAATGATATTCACTGATAAGCCGCTAGGGGGCAGTAGAGCGACGCTGCCGGAGATTGCCGAGACCCGCCGAACCCGAGGACCCGAGCGTTTCCGAAGATTTCCGACGCTGGACGACCGAACCCGGGAGTGAAGCGAAGAAGACGCTAGGACGGCGCGGACCGCAGATCTTCGCTCTGGACGCCCAGATCAGGTCAGTATGGTACACCTGCACCACACACACCTGTTCTGCACCTCTCAGCTACCTAGCTGAGGGTTGCAGAACCCGACAAAACTGTTTTTTTACAGTTTGATCGCCATGATGGGCCGGCCGATACTGGCCGGCCTATCACGGCGATCGTGGGGGTGGCATCGGCGCCATCTTTCCCCAGTACACTAATGGCGATTGGTGCTATCTCGGACAGCACCAATCGCCATTGCTTTCTGGGTCACCGGGTCACCGATGACCCGGAAAGCTGTTTTCAGCTGCTATATGCTGATCTGTATTGATCAGCATATAGCAGCAATCGTCGGCACGGGAGGGGTTAATCACCCCCCGTGCCGACGAGCAGAGATGGCCTGCTATACATTAGAGCAGGCCATCTTCTCCGACCGCTGTGTGTGAACACACAGCAAGCGGGGAAACATAGGGCGTAAGTATACTCCCGTTTGCGTTAAAACCCACCCTGCGGGGGCGTATACTTACGCCCGATGTCAGAAGGGGTTAAAGCAAATTTTATGTTAATTGCAAATTTTTCACATTTGTTTTTCCAATTTTTTTTTTTTATTGAAGTGGTTTTCACAGGCCGGTTAGCTCAGTTGGTTAGAGCGTGGTGCTAATAACGCCAAGGTCGTGGGTTCGATCCCCGTACGGGCCAGTCTCTTTTCTTTTATAAACATATTTTGTGGAGAAAACTGGCAGAGACCACGGTTTGATTCCATCTTAGTATATCTAAACTAGCTCAGGGATCGTATTACAAGTTGAGGTTACTTTAGAGCAGGAATAGGGAACCTTCGGCCCTCCAGTTGTTACAAAACTACAATTCCCATCATGCCTCTACGTGTTCTATTCCTACTATTTTGAGCTTCCTCCAGGAGGGGCTGGACAAGGGCCTAAGCCTTGGCCCCATCAAAGTGCAGGCTGCAGCTTTATCAAGTTTCTTTGACGTTCCCCTTATGGAAGATAGTCCCGTCAGTAGGTTCATAAAGACAGTGCCTAGAATCAGGCCCCCTCCATAGTTAGGTCTTTTCCACCCTAGGACCTAAATGTTGTATCATCTGCCATCATGTCTCCACCATTTGAGCCACTAGAAAGCAGGGGGGCACTTTTTTGCTGGGACCAGGGAGGAGGTGGCCGAGGGAAAAGATGTCCACTCACCTCACCGGTTCCAGCGGCGTGTCCCGCATCGCGGCACTCCGGTTCCCAGACACTTCCGGGTGTCTGACGCGGGCCCAAGACGTGACGTCTCAGGTCCACTCAGCCACTCAGTGACAGAGGCGGGATTTGAGCAGACTTGAAACGGATCCTGCCTCCTTCACTGAGTGGCTGAGCGGACCTGAGACGTAACGTCTCGTGCCCGCGTCAGACACCCGGAAGTGGCGGGGAATCGGGCACCGGAGCACCACGATGCGGGATCCGACGCTGAAAACGGGGAGGTGGGTGGACGTCTTTTCCCTCGGCCACCTCCTCCTCAGTCCCAGCAAAAAAGTACCCCCCCAGTGGAGTACCCCTTTAAGCAATTATCTTCCAAGACAACCTTTCTAGGCAAGTAGTCATTAGAGATGAGCGAACCGGCCGAGCTTCTGACTGCTGCTGTCTGCCCACTCCGTGGAGAGGGTGGATACAGCCGGAGGACTGCCTGGAAAACTGGGATACAGCCTCTGGCTATGGCTGTATCCCAGTTTTCCAGGCTGTCCTCTGGCTGTATACGAACCCATGAGAGTTCATACGAACCCGAACCTTGGCCGGTTTGCTCATCTCTAGTAGTCATGCGCAATCTGTCAATCACAAAATCCTGGAGGCTAGACGACAACCTATTTATCCAATGTCAGGCAAAGAATAGGGGAAGAAAGGTGTCAAAAGACACAGTGGCCAGGTAGATCAAGCTAGCAATAACGATCCTACCTGGCACAAGGTAAACCCATCCCTTCAGGTATCAAAGCTCACTCGACTCATGGAGTCTCCTCCTCTTGGGTGAAAAGGGCAGACGCCTCAATCGTACAAATCTGTAAGGCCCCCTTCACAAGTCTGTGTCAGCTTCTATGGGGGCATCTGGGCCGGAATTCCGGACAAAAATAGGACATGTCCTATTTTTTCCGGACCTATTTTCCGGAACGGACACCCTTCCGGAAAAATCCGGAAGGGTGTCCGTGACCAATTAAAGTCTATGGGTCCGGAAATCCGTACGGATTTCCTAATAGGAAATCCGGATGTTTTTTCCGGACGTGTGAAGGGGGCCTAAGGCGGCGATGTGGTCAAGTATACACACATTCATGAAACACTACTGTTTAGATGTGCTGGCCGCTCGAGACTATGCGTATGGATGCAAGATCCTTTGAGTAGTCGTCCCTTCTGAGACTTCTGATTTGGTGGGCCTCCATTCATGGTGCCATCATAAGGAAAGATGCTGTAGAAATACAGAATTATTCCCTCATCGTTAGTTTCCTTCATGACAGCACCACCCGGACTATTGTTGTATTGTCTTATGGGTCTCTTAGCGCAACTCTACATTGTAATTTGGAATCACTGGGGGGGGGACCTGGGGAGGGGCTTGTCATACTTAACTTAGTCTAGTCCCTACAGAGACAAAGAGAACATTCTCCATTCATGGTGCTGTCATGAAGGATTGGTGGAAAAGGAATTAACGGAGAGTGAATAATTCAATGTTTTCTGCTTACATTTAAGCAGAAACCGGGGAAAAGACCAGAGAATCAAACCCCGGTCTCCCGCGTGACAGGCGGGGATACTTACCACTATACTAACGAGGAGCTGTTTAGGATAAACATCTCCTACATGACACCCAGGGATACTTAGTGCAATATTAACAACTGCTTAGGGCCACCCACATGTGGTAAGTTCAATTAGATAACTCATAGGGAAAAGTAATAAGGAATAGTCCCCCAACAGACTTTCTTTTTCCTGAGAAACAGCAGGACTGTCCCCGCCCCGCCCCACCTCCCGGACAATGGTGGATTCCTTGTCAAACCCATGGATCTAACGACTGTTGTTCCATGTATTATACTGAACGACTTTAGGTCATTTACAAAAGCGCTCATATGTATTAATTTATCGTTAATTGGAGAAAAACTAAAAAAATCGATTTGACTACTAGGACCCTTAGGGTGAGTTCACACCTACAGGATCTGCAGCAGAAAATACGCTGCAGATCCGGTAAGTGTGAACGTACCCTTAAACAAATTTTCATTCTGTTATACCGACATAGATCTATATCCCAGAGCACTAGCCTGCATGCAAAACCAAACAGACAATTGTTAAGGCATCGCAAGGTCACCCTCGTAGGAAGAAACCCTAGGGCCTCCTTCAATGGGTGCCATGTAAGACATAACCATCAAGTGTGTCAGACACTCAGTGTGACTTTGTCAGAAGGATTCATCACAACAAATGGTTCCATGGTGTAATGGTTAGCACTCTGGACTCTGAATCCAGCGATCCGAGTTCAAATCTCGGTGGGACCTAGTTTCTTTTCTTCTTGTTTTAGAGGACACCCCTGGCAAAAATTATGGAATCATCGGCCAAGGAAGATGTTCATTCAGTTGTTTAATATTGTAGAAAAAAAACAGATTACAGATATGACACAAAACTAAAGTCAAAATGAACAGGAATAAAAATGTGGTAGTCAATATTGTTTAATTTTTTAGACCAAGCAGAGGAAAAAAATTATGGAATCATCCAACTAAGGGTCCATTTACACAGAAAGATTACCTGACAGATTATCTGCCAAAGATTTGAAGCCAAAGCCAGGAACAGACTAAACAGAGAACAGGTCATAAAGGAAAGGCTGAGATTTCTCTTCTTTTCAAATCCATTCCTGGCTTTGGCTTCAAATCTTTAGCAGATAATCTATCATGTAATCTTTCCGTGTAAATGGACCCTTAGGGCCCTATTCCACAGGACGATTATCGTTCCCATAATCATTATCGATAAACGATCCAAACGACCGCTATTGCGAAAGACCTGAGATCGTTCACCCACTTACACGGAATGATAATCGGTACTTATGATCGTTCTTGCGGTCGTCTTGCCGTCGCTATTGCGTTCATCACTCCTGCGAACGACGTCTTATTCAATGCGAACGTTTTGCAAACGAGCAATGATAAAGATAGGTCCAGGTCTTATTAAACGAGCAACGATTTCTCGTTCGGTCGTTAATCGTTAACTGCTATTCAAAGGAACGATTATAGTTTAGATTTGAACCTTAGTCTGCATCTAAAAAAGACTGACCACACTTTGGAGAGCTGCTCAGCTGCGATTGGCTGAGCACAGTTATGCTCAGCCAATCGCGGCTGAGCTTCGGATGACGCTGCAGAGGGCGGCCGGCACTCGGGAAGATCCGCCGTCCGCCCGAAGAAGACGTCACTGCTGAGGATCGGAGACCGTGGTCGGCACGTGACAGGTGAGGATTGCGCACCACACTTCCGGGTACATCGGTGGGGGTGGTGGGACACGGGGAAGGGGGCCATTCACAGACATAACATACATTACAAAGTTGTATAACTTTGTAATGTGTGTTATTCTGTGAATAATTTTTTAGCGCCGGACAACCCCTTTAATTGCAAATTTTTCACATCTGTTTTTCCACTTTCTTTAATGATTGGCTACTCATGGGCCGGTTAGCTCAGTTGGTTAGAGCGTGGTGCTAATAACGCCAAGGTCGCGGGTTCGATCCCCGTACGGGCCAGTCTGTTTTTTTTATAAACATATTCTGTGGAGAAAACTGAGAGAGACCAAGGTTTGATTCCATCTTTTGTTATTATACAAGGCAGATATACTAAGAAAACAGGCATAAAATTATGGGACTTGGGTTAATATGGTCAGGGGAACTCAAGACTTTTTTCAACTTGACGTATGGGATACTCAAAGGGGTCACTTTCTGCTTAGTATCCCTAAACTAGCTCAGGGATCGGATTACAAGTTGTGGTTACTGGAATGGGGAACCTTCGGCCTACCAGCTGTTACAAAACTATGATTCCCATCGGGCCTTTACGTATACACACGTTCATGAAACACTACTGTCTAGATGTGAGGCCGCTCGAGACTATACATATAGATGCTAGGTCCTTTGAGCAGTCGTCCCTCCCTGAGACTTCTAATTTGGTGGGCCACCATTAATGGTGCCATCATGAAGGAAGATGCTGTAGAAATGGTGCTGTCATAAAGGATTGGTGGAAAAGGAATTAATGGTGAGTGAATAATTCAATATTTCCTGCTTAAAAGTGCAACAAAACATAATTAGCCTCCCCGTCGGGGAATCGAACCCCGGTCTCCCGCGTGACAGGCGGGGATACTTACCACTATACTAACGAGGAGCTGCTTTGGCTATACATCTCCTACATGACACCCAGGGATACTTAGTGCAATATTAACAACTGCTTAGGGCCACCCACATGTGGTAAGTTCAATTAGATAACTCATAAAGGCAAAGTAATAAGGAATAGTCCCCCAACAGACTTAACAGGACTGTCCCGCCCCGCCTCCCGGACAATGGTGGATTCCTTGTCAAACCCATGGATCTAACGACTGTCAGTCCATGTATTAAACTGAACGACTTTAGGTCATTTACAAAAGCGCTCATATGTATTAATTTATCGTTAATTGGAGAAAAACTAAAAAAATCGATTTGTCTACTAGGACCCTTAAACAAATTTTCATTCTCTTGTACTGACATAGATCTATATCCCAGAGCACTAGCCTGCATGCAAAACCAAACAGACAATTGTTAAGGCATCGCAAGGTCACCCTCGTAGAAAGAAGCCGTAGGGCCTCCTTCAATGGGTGCCATGTAAGACATAACCATCAAGTGTGTCAGACACTCAGTGTGACTTTGTCAGAAGGGTTCATCACAACAAATGGTTCCATGGTGTAATGGTTAGCACTCTGGACTCTGAATCCAGCGATCCGAGTTCAAATCTCGGTGGGACCTAGTATTTTTTCTTCTTGTTTTAGAGGACACCCCTGGCAAAAATTATGGAATCATCAGCCAGGGAAGATGTTCATTCAGTTGTTTAATGTTGTAGAAAAAAAAAAAGATTACAGATATGACACAAAACTAAAGTCAAAATGAACAGGAATAAAAATGTGGTAGTCAATATTGTTTAATTTTTTAGACCAAGCAGAGGAAAAAAATTATGGAATCACTCCATGGCCGGTGATTCCATAATTTTTGCCAGGGGTTGTACTTTACTATTCAACATATTCCAAATAAAGAGAAAACCCTCATAAAAGCCATATAGTAGAGCTTTACTGGGACACAATGACTGGATAGCCCCTCAATACTGTGACTGGATAACACCCACATAATGTGACTCTATAATACAGCCACACCACCGTCTGGATGCAGGGGTGTAGCTAGGATTCATGGGGCCCCATAGCAAAAGACACACACAAACACACACAATGACGCACATATATACACACACAGAGGCACCATTAACATATATACAGATATAGCACTGATATACAGATATACACACATTTACACTGGAATGCGATGACACTAGTGCAGACATATACACCATAAATAGACCATATATAGCCACAGATACATACATACACTCACTGACATATACATATATACCCACAGATACATACATACACTTACTGACATATACATATATACCCACAGATACATACATACATACACTTACTGACATATACATATATACCCACAGATACATACATACACTCACTTACATATACATAAATAGCCACAGATACATACTTACACTGATATATACCCGCAGATACATACATACACTGACTGACATTTATAGCCACCAATACATACACACACTGACATATACATATATACCCACAGATACATACATACACACACTGACTTCGGCCACCATGTGGTAAGTTTGATTAACCCACAGACAGTCTTTCTTTGTCCTGATAAACAGCAGGATTGTCCCCACCCTCAGCCCACCCTGCTCCCGGGCATTGTAAAATTGACCCTAAGGGTACTATTACACCAAGCAATTTTCCGACGACTAACGATTAACGATAAACGATGTAAACGACCGCTAAGGCAAATGACCCGAAATCGTTCGCCCAAGTACAAGAAACGATGATCGTTATTTATGATCGTTCTTGCGGTCGTTTAGTTGTCGCTATTGCGTACGTGTCGCAGGGTCTGAGTGGTAGGTCACTCTCTTTAGGTATTGACACACACTTTGAGAGATTGATATTTACTGATTTCTGGAAAATGACATTTAGATGGAAGTTATGCTTTAAAGCAAATTTAATGTTAATTGCAAATTTTTCACATCTGTTTTTCCACATTCTTTAATGATTTGGCTATTCATGGGCCGGTTAGCTCAGTTGTTTAGAGCGTGGTGCTAATAACGCCAAGGTCGCGGGTTTGATCCCCGTACGGGCCAATCTGTTTTTTTATAAACATATTCTGTGGAGAAAACTGATAGAGACCAAGGTTTGATTCCATCTTTTATTAATATACAAGGCAGATATACTAAGAAAACAGGGATAAAATTATGGGACTTGGGTTAATATGGTCAGGGGAACTCAAGACTTTTTTCAACTTGACATATGTGATACTCAAAGGGGTCACTTTCTGCTTAGGCTAGGTTCACACTGCGTTTTCAGCATCCGTTTAACGGATCCGGTTTTTTTAACGTCCAGAAAAATAGGGTCAGCAACGTTTTATGGTCCGTTTTGGTCCGCCAAAAAAAACGGATCCGGTTTTTTTTTATAATGGAAGTCAATGGAAAAACGGATGCACACAAATGAATCCGTTTTTTGCAATCCGTTTTTCATGCGTTTTTTGCAAAAAACGAATGCGTTAAACGGATGCTGAAAACGCAGTGTGAACCTAGCCTTAGTATCCCTAAACTAGCTCAGGGATCGGATTACAAGTTGAGGTTACTGGAATGGGGAACCTTCGGCCCTCCAGCTGTTACAAAACTATGATTCCCATCGGGCCTCTACATATACACACGTTCATGAAACACTACTGTCTAGATGTGAGGCCGCTCGAGACTATGCATATAGATGCAAGGTCCTTTAAGCAGTCGTCCCTTCTGAGACTTCTGATTTGGTAGGCCTCCATTCATGGTGCCATCATGAAGGAAGATGCTGTAGAAATATAGAATTATTCCCTCGTTGTTAGTTAGTTAGGTACACCTGAGTTCCCACCCGGACTATTGTTGTATTGTCTTATGGGTCTCTTAGCGCACCTCTACATTGTAATTTGGAATCACTGGGGGGGCCCCTGGGGAGGGGCTTTTCATACTTAACATAGGGTCCTATTCAACGGGCCGAGGAGGGCCGATCAACATACATACATAGTAACATAGTAAATAGGGTTGAAAGAAGACAAGAGTCCATCAGGTTCAATCTAGGGAAACCAGAACAATCTCTGGATCAAAGTATCACCAGAAATCTAATGCCCATAACTTGTAATATTATATTGTTCCAGAAAAGCATCCAGGCCTCCCTTAAACTTATTTAATGAATCGGCCATGACAACATCATGTGGCAGAGAGTTCCACAGTCTTACCGCTCGTACAGTAAAGAACCCGCGTCGATGCTGATGATGAAATCTTCTTTCCTCTAGACGTAGAGGATGCCCCCTTGTCATGGTTACAGACCTAGGAGTAAAAAGATCACTACAAAGATCTCTGTACTGTCCATTCATATATTTGTACATTGTGATCAGATCGCCCCTAAGACGTCTTTTTTCTAGCGTAAATAACCCCAAGCTTGATAACCTGTCTTGGTACTGTAACCCACCCATTCCCGTAATGACCTTTGTTGCCCTCCTCTGCACCCGCTCCAGTTCAGCTGTGTCCTTCTTATATACCGGTGCCCGGTGCTGTACACAGTATTCCATGTGTGGTCTGACCAGTGATTTATAAGGAGGCAAAACTATGTTCTCATCTTTAGCATCTATACCTCTTTTGATGCATCCCATTATTTTATTAGCCTTGGCAGCCGCTGCCTGGCACTGAACACTAAAGTTGAGTTCACTGTCCACCAATACCCCCAGGTCCTTTTCGGAAGTATTTTTACTCAGTGTTTTATTATTTAGCACATAACTGTACTTATCATTTCTACGGCCCAAATGCATAACCTTACATTTATCCACATTAAACTTCATTTGCCATTTCACTGCCCAAGCCTCTAGCTTCTCCAAATCCCTCTGTAATATATTATTCTCCACTGTGCTGATTACTTTACCCAGTTTAGTATCATCTGCAAAAATGGAGATTCTGCTCTTTAGCCCCTCAACAAGATCATTAATAAAAATATTAAAAAGAAGTGGACCCAACACTGACCCCTGTGGTACCCCACTAGTAACTAAAACCCAATCTGCATATGTTCCATCAATGACCACCCTCTGTTTTCTATCACACAACCAGTTACTTACCCATTTGCATACGTTTTCCCCGAGTCCCAGCATCTTCATTTTGTAGACCAACCTTCCATGCGGCAAAGTATCAAATGCCTTTGAAAAGTCCAGATACACAACATCCACAGCCTCCCCCAGGTCCAGTCTATAACTTACCTTTTCATAGAAGCCGATCAGATTAGTCTGACAGGACCGATCCCTCATAAATCCATGCTGGTTCTGTGTTATAACATTATTTTCATTAAAGCGTAACTGTCATGTTTTTTTTTTATTGCAGAAATCAGTAGTATAAGCGATTTTAAGAAACTCTGTAATAGGTTTTATCAGCCAAAAAAGCCTCCTTCTGTACTCAAGAAGCAATTTCCCAGCCTCCCCCCTGACTTCTTATCTGTGCATTATCAGGCAAACACATCTTCATTACAGAGAAGCCAGTGAAGACGGGTTCTGCTCTCTCCATTGTAAGCCTATGAAGGGGGAGGGGCCGAGGGAGATGAGGGAGCAGGAAGAGGTGACATGAAGGTCAGCTGTCTGTAGACTCTCTGGGCACCTAAAACGCAGGATTCTGGGGTCAGAAAGGTCAGTGCTTATCTATGAACTTACTGAGAGAAGATTGCAGGGTGTTGTGCTGTGCAGGACTGCTCCGTGCTCAGTCACTCCTAACAGCCCCTCCCCTCTCCATAGCCACATAATGGACACAGAAATCCTGTTTCATTTGATGTGAGGGGGGAGGCTGGGAGATTGCTTTTTCACTACAGAAGGAAACTCTTTTAGTACATAAAACCTATTACAAAGTTTCTTAAAATCGCTTGTACTGTTGATATTTAATGTTTTCAGAAAAATGGCCCTGAAATGACAGTTACGCTTTAAGATACTCCAGTATAGCATCTCTTACAAACCCCTCAAATACTTTACCTACTATAGATGTTAGACTTACAGGCCTGTAGTTTCCAGGATCACTCTTTGACCCCTTCTTGAATATTAGTACCACATTAGCTATGCGCCAGTCCTGTGGAACAATCCCTGTCGTAATAGAATCTATAAATATTAGGAATAAGGGTCTGTCTAACACAGTACTTAATTCTTGCAAAACTCTACAATGGATACCTTCTGGGCCCGGTGACTTATGGATTTTAATGCTTTTAAGGCGTCTCCCCACTTCTTGCTGTGTTAGGCAGGTGAGATTTATGGGAGGATTTATATTATCCCTAGTCATGTCGTCTGTTATGGGATTCTCCTCTGTGAATACAGTAGAGAATAATGTATTTAGTAGATTGGCCTTTTCCTCTTCCCCCTCCACCATAACACCCAGATTATTTTTGAGGGGACCAACATTTTCGTTTTTAAGTCTTTTGTTGTTTATATAAGTGAAGAATATTTTGGGATTCGTTTTACTTTCTGTGGCTATCCTTCTTTCTGTTGCTATTTTTGCTTCTTTTATTTGCTTTTTACACATTCTATTCTTCTGTCTATAGTTGCTCAATGCTTCCCCACTACCTTCTTGTTTTAGTAGTCTGAATGCTTGTTTCTTATCATTTATTGTACCCCTTACAGCTGTAGTTAACCACATTGGATTTCTCTTATTTCTACCACGTTTATTCCCATATGGTATGTGTCGTTCACACGATTTACCCAGGATGCTCTTAAATATGTCCCATTTCTCTTGTGTACTTTTATTTCTGAAGGCATTGTCCCAGTCTATGTTCCCAAGGTCCTCTCTTAGTTTTTGGAAATTAGCCTTCCTGAAATTTAATGTTTTTGTAGCCCCTCTACTAATTATTTTATTGAAGGACAATTGAAAACTTACTATGTTATGGTCACTATTACCTAGGTGACCCCCCACCTCTATTTTTGATATTCTGTCTGGCCTATTGGTTAAGATCAGGTCCAGAAGGGCCCCCCCTCTGCTAGATCGCCGCTCGTTTACTGGGCCTATTCCACGGCCCGATGATCGTTGAGCGAGGGCTGCAAGGACATTGTTAACGATGTCCTTGCAGCCCTTGCAGCATCATACATTACCTGTCCAGGCTTCTTCTCCGCGCTGTCTTCATCCCCGGGTCCCGCGCGCTCTATCTTCAGAATGGCCGGTCAGCTGACAGGCCACTCAGCCAATCACAGGCCGCACTCCCAGAGCACTAGCCTGCGTGCAAAACCAAACAGACAATTGTTAAGGCATCGCAAAGTCACCCTGGTAGAAAGAAACCCTAGGGCCTCCTTCAATGGGTGCCATGTAAGACATAACCATCAAGTGTGTCAGACACTCAGTGTGACTTTGTCAGAAGGGTTCATCACAACAAATGGTTCCATGGTGTAATGGTTAGCACTCTGGACTCTGAATCCAGCGATCCGAGTTCAAATCTCGGTGGGACCTAGTTTCTTTTCTTCTTGTTTTAGAGGACACCCCTGGCAAAAATTATGGAATCATCGGCCAGGGAAGATGTTCATTCAGTTGTTTAATGTTGTAGAAAAAAAAAAAACAGATCACAGATATGACACAAACCTTAAGTCAAAATGAACAGAAATAAAAATGTGGTAGTCAATATTGTTTAATTTTTTAGACCAAACAGAGGAAAAAAATTATGGAATCATCCAACTAAGGGTCCATTTACACAGAAAGATTACCTGACAGATTATCTGCCAAAGATTTGAAGCCAAAGCCAGGAACAGACTAAACAGAGATCAGGTCATAACACGGAACGATAATCGTTACTTATGATCGTTCTTGCGGTCGTCTTGTCGTCGCTATTACGCTCGTCACTACTGCGAACAATGTCTTATTCAATGCGAACGTTTTGCAAACGAGCAACGATAAAAATAGGTCCAGGTCTTATTAAACGAGCAACGATTTCTCCTTTGGTTGTTAATCGTTAACTGCTATTCAACCGAAAGATTATCGTTTAGATTCGAACAATTTAACGATAATCTGTACGGTAATCGCTCCGTGGAATAGGGCCCTCAGTCTGACCACACTTTGGAGAGCTGTTGCACCAAGTTCCTAAAAGAGCGTAAATCATGACGCAATGCTGTAAAAGTTGTTGGTTGTTCTCAGTCAGCTGTGTCTAAAATCTGGACCAAATACAAAACAACACGAGAAGGTTGTTAAAGGAAAAAAAACTGGTAGACCAAGGAAGACATCAAAGCGTCAAGACAGAAAACTTACCGCAATATGTCTCACAAACATATGTATAAACGTGTGTACAACAAAACAATTGAGGAACGAATGGGAGGAAACTGGAGTCAACGTCTGTGTCCGAACTGTGAGAAACCGCCTAAAGGAAATGGGATTTACGTACAGAAAATCTAAAGAAAATTGTCCACGACCATGACAAGGCTCCAACCTGCAAAGCTGATCTGGCAACAGCAATGAGAGAAAATTGGTGGCAGATTGATGAGGAGTCCTGTCTGTCACTCCTCAGAGACTGTAAGCTGTTATAAAAGCCAGAGGTGGTGCAATAATATACTCGGGATGTGTTGGAGTGTTCTATTGTTTGTTTGTTTTTCATGATTCCATTATTTTTTTCCTCAGATTTGAGTGATTCCATAATTTTTTCCCTCTGCTTGGTCTAAAAAATTTAATGTTACTGACTACCACATTTTTATTTTTTGGTTTGTGTTAGGCTAGGTTTACATATATAGGTCGCATCCATTTTTTGGGGGGGGAAAAAACTGACCACAACTAATGCCAATCTGATGTCACAACTGATGCCAAAAAGATTTTCTATCATCAGGTTTTCTATCCTTTTTTTAAATAAAAAACATCATTTGGCATCAGTTCCAATCAGTTGCCATAAGTTTATTATATAAGTTGTGATCACTTTTTTTTTCCTATACGTACAGGGGCCATCTAGGGCAGCAGAGGACCCCCTGTGAGGTGTACCCCTAAAGTAGATTGCCTCACAGGGGATATCTATTATAGGGGGAAGCAGACCAGGAGTAGATGGCCCCCTGTGAGGTGTACCCCTAAAGTATCTAGTACCTACTAGAGGGTCAGCTGCTATAGAAGGCAGCATCAGAGCTGGTGAACCCTCAAAGGGGGGGGAGGGGACATCTCCTTTGGGGTCAGCTGCTACAGAAGGCAGCATCAGAGCCATCAGAGCAGGTGAACTACTATAGGGGGTGAGGGGGACAACTCATATTGGAGCCCTCTACTGGGGGTAGCCGGAGATGAGGACATCTCCTATAGAGCACTGCCCCTCCTGCCACCAAGGGCCCCTCTGCTGCAGGGCTGGGGTCACAAGGGTTAATCGGGGGCTGGGAACACCTTTCCTTGGAGTACAAAAGCCGGTGTATAAATACATGCGTCGATATCGACAAGGCCTCCGGCACTCCATAGACTCCAGTGGATGCAGCCGCCGCATCACCGAACCGGCGGTGTGTCAGGACGCTACAGGATAAGTTCGGCGATCTGTCGGCACTATTTGCACGCTGAATGCTTTCAACTGTCCCATTGAAAGCAATGAGAACAGTTCAAAGATGCGTTTCTGTGGTGTCCTACCACGGGTGTTACTGCTATATACACCCTTCATAAAAGTCTGTACCTATTGTACTTGTGTGGTGATAAAAGTAGTGCTAAAGTTTCGCCATTAGATGTCACTCTATTAGATATGAGTATTTGGAAGCTGCACAGCTGAAGTGTATAAAGGGTTATTGTTTCTTAATGTGTCACCTGAATCTGCAGACCAGTAGGAATCTGTTCTTCTTCTCTCCTATCAGCTCTTTCTTTATTTCTTGTGTTGCACTATTCATTTACAGCGCACGTTAGTTACGCTAGGGAAGGAAGTCACATGGGTGGAGGAAGTGTAGGAGCTTTTCGTGTTGGACATTGTGGAGGAAGGACGCAAGCTAGATAGCTCTCTACAGTGGTCCTACACAGCACATCACCTAACCTTGGGACACTTCCCCTTTCTGTGGGTGGCAGTTCCGATAGTCACTACACCACTCTGGCCAATGGCGATCACACTAACCCAGTGGACACTGGGAAGGACACTGTTCACAGGGGAAAAAGGAACAACCGGCCTTGTAAAATAAAAGCAGGCGTGTCATCACACCTGTGTGCCCAACTGGCACTGGCGTCACGAAGTAACACCCCAAGGTCCGCCTGTATCTTGGCCAACCACCTCCGTCGTGAAGTCACACTTCACCATCTGGCAAGTGACCAGCCAATCCTCCGATATAACATCATCCCCGAGGTACACCACATTTCCTTCCAGTACTCTTCTCCTGCACCACAGGGAAACTCCGCCGGATGTAGGTAAACCCGGCCTTAGTGTTTCTTAAAGCTAGAAAGTTGTCATTTTAATTGACTTTAGTTTTTTCTCATATCTGTGATCTGCTTCTTTTCTACAACATTAAACAACTGAACGAACATCCTCCGTGGCCGGTGATTCCATAATTTTTGCCAGGGGTTGTACTTTACTATTCAACATATTCCAAATAAAGAGAAAACCCTCATAAAAGCCATATAGTAGAGCTTTACTGGGACTAAATAACCCCACCATAACCTAACCTCCCAATACAACAACACAATGACTGGATAGCCCCTCAATACTGTGACTGGATAACACCCACATATTGTGACTCTATAATACCGCCACACCACCGTCAGGATGCAGGGGTGTCGCTAGGATTCATGGGGCCCCATAGCAAAAGACACACACAAACACACACAATGACGCACATATATACACACACAGAGGCACCATTAACATATATACAGATACAGCACTGATATACAGATATACACACATTTACACTGGAATGCGATGACACTAGTGCAGACATATACACCATAAATAGACCATAATATAGCCACAGATACATACATACACTGACTGACATATACATATATATACCCACAGATACATACAGACACTCACTTACATATACATAAATAGCCAGAGATATATACCCACTGATACATACATACACTGACTGACATTTATAGCCACCGATACATACACACACTGACATATACATATTTACCCACAGATACAGTACATCCATACACACACTGACAGATACATACACTTACACACACACATAGACACAGCACCTACAGCTCCCTGGCTTCCCCCTCCTCCTGTAGTCCGGCTGAAAGTATTGAGGACCTTTGGGTCATGTGATAAGGTCCTTCATCCCTCTCCTTCTGTGTGTGCAGGACCTGGCAGGTCCTGCTCCTCTGTTCCTCTTCTTCTGATCATACCAGTGGCAGGTCCCTCTCTGGGCCCCTAGGGAAGGGGGGGTGCGGTGGTCTGCTGTCTGTGGCATATCTACCATGAGGGCGGAGCATGTCTTTTCTAGGCCCCCTTCCTGCAAGGGCCCCATAGCAGTCGCCTTCCCTGCCTTCATGGTAGCTATGCCGCTGTCTGGATGTCTTAACTAACAATTTTGGCATGGCAGTCAGACAAGATAAAAGAGAACCATCTTACCTGCTGAGGATGGATGTAATCTTAAGGACCCAGGATGCCGTAAAGCGCAGTATAGAAGTCTCTCTTCTTCTTTTCTATGGCTGCTGGTCAGGGGGCCGGTTGTGGCTGCTAATGATGAGGTCTCCACAGTCCTCAGAAAAGTTTTATCCAAGACAACATAGAATTTGGGCTCAGTAGAGAGGACATCCTTTCATCATTCAAGCGGGTATCCCTGGCAGTAGACTATATCTGGGACTCAGGTCAGGTTAGCCCCCAGGGACATCCCTTTCTACTGCTGCCAAAAGAGCCTTATGGTAATGTCCCTAGTCTTGGTAGTAATGGTGGGGGACACCAACGACTGTATCGGGACACCGGGGGAGCAAGGAGAGGTAAGTATAACATTTTTAGTATGTTTTCTTATATGGCAACAACATGATAAAAATGGACAACCCCTTTAACCAAACCAAAGTTAATGTTCCTGAGCATCAAATCACTTTTATTTTGTAAGAGTAGACACCACTGCGCTGTGAACAGGATTTGAACCTGTGCGGGGAGACCCCATTGGATTTCAAGTCCAACGCCTTAACCACTCGGCCATCACAGCTGATATACATGACTTGTCACCAATACGTATTACAGATACAGTACGTGTATGTTGGGATTTTGTTCTTGTTACTTTTTCCTTTCACGCTCATAGACTTGCACTAAAAGGACAAAGGTTCGTGAAGGAGACAATAGATCCAGGCGAGTGCAGAAGCCGAGAGGTGTCCTGCTCCTACCTCACTGTATAGCCGGGTGGGGATCAGGTTACACTGGGACAGGAAGTCTCACCTGGAGGGGTGAGAAGCAGGAATACTCATTGTGTTCTACAAGGTAAGAGAGTGGTGTATGAGGACGGGGTTGTGTGGTCAGCACGTCCATCTTATAGACCAGGGATGGGAACCTGTGGCCCTCTAGTGGTGCAAAACTACAATTCCCATCATGCCTGGACAGCCAAAGGCTGTCCAGGCATGATGGGTATTGTAGTTTTGCAACAGCTGAAGGTCCACAGGTTCCCCATCTCTGTTATAGATGGACATACCAGAGTCTATAACAACTCAAAAAAACTTTTTAAAAAATTATGCTATTTATTTAGTTTTGCTATTTTTATTAGAATTTTGCTACTTTTTATACTATAGGCTTTTTGCGCTACATAAACAACCAGCAGCTCCCTAGGCAATGAATGAAGCAGTGGCGGCATGTGCAACTCTCCGTCATAAGCAATGACTCGGGCCCCTATCCGTGAGATTGAGGGATGACTCAATGGCCTGTTAGGGGATTTGTGTTGTGTTTAGAATACCCCTTTAAGTGAATTGATATATAAAGGTGGGATATGTTTTACATGAGCCTTTCTTAAAGGGATTTTCCCCACTTCCTGGTGTTGTGGTGACACACAGGTAATGGCTGCTCAGGCTATCACTGACCACTAAGTTCATAAAAATTTTCAATGTTTGGTACAAAAAATTGCCAAAACCAATCTTGACAATTTTGATTTGGACATCTGATTTTGCATATTGACATTTCATCAACAGCTCTAGGCAGTAGGGCGCTGTGGCTTAGTTGGTTAAAGCGCCTGTCTAGTAAACAGGAGATCCTGAGTTCGAATCTCAGCAGTGCCTATCTTTTTTTGTTTGGCATTTTTTACCTTTTTTTTTTTAAATATTAATTGTTATTGAAAGTAAAAGAAAAAAAAGCTTATTACGCTTGGTATAAAGGCTAAAAAGTCTTATGTCATTTTTTTATTTTAAGGATTTTCTGACACGTACACATATTCCATTTGTTGTATTGTTACATTTGGTAGCTCTACTCATTACTATTGTTTTTTTTCCTTTTTATAATCTTATATTAGTGTTATAATTTTACTAACTTTATTAGTGTTTAATTCGTCCGATATCTGAAACAACTTTTTTTTCTAAAACTGACACCTTTGCGCTGTGAACAGGATTTGAACCTGTGCGGGGAGACCCCATTGGATTTCGAGTCCAACGCCTTAACCACTCGGCCATCACAGCTTTGGTGGTGTCTCAGCTTGTTTTTACTTGTCACTTACTACTGCATTAAGGCTTCACTTCCTGGATAACATGGTGATGTCACTTCCTGGATAACATGGTGATGTCACTTCCTGGATAACATGGTGATGGCATGACCCGACCCCCAGAGCTGTGGGGCTGTGGCTGCTGGAGAGGATGATGGCAGGGGGATGCTCAGTGTCCCTCCAGTGCCCTGTGTCCCTCAGTGTCCCCCTGCCACCATCCTCTTCAGCAGCCACAGCCCGCACAGCTCTGGGAGTCGGGTTGTGACATCACCATGTTATCTAGGAAGTGACATCACCATGTTATCCAGGAAGTGACATCACCATGTTTATCCAGGAAGTGACATCACCATGTTATCCAGGAAGTGAAGCCTTGATGCAGTAGTAAGTGCAGGGAAAAAAGCACTTTATAAGCATTTCCCGTAATTAGTGTATATTGGGGATCTGTATAACATTTTGGGGTGCAATACAATACTTTAATAAAAATTTTCCCCGGACTTCTCCTTTAAGTCTGTTACCTTCATCCTCGGCACCATTTCCATGCTGTTACCAGTTTAGTTGGTTTGGTGCACCGGGTGCGGGACTACCACCCCCAGTGCATCTGCCCCCAGCCCGCCCATTCTAATGAATATTAGTAGGACAAGTGTGCTGGGGGATGAAATGAAGCCGGGGCGGATCGGTGCACTGGGGGCTACGATTGGTTGTTATGGACAACAAAGACAGTTTTTGTATGAGACATTTTGGAGTATGACACATGACCACTGACAAACATACAGTCTGAGTAATACTCTGGTTGGTGTGCAAAGAGCCAGAGTCAGACCCTCCCTGATCTATTACTGATGTCCAATCATAAATAAAGACATTCACTATTAGAAAGCTACTATGTGTAATGCCCCTCTATACTACACCTGCTATGCACCTCAATACAATTGCCCTCAGTTCACATGAATTAAGATGTTAAATTAAGGGGTAGTGCGGCGGTAAAGAATTATTGACAGAATAATACACATTATAAAGTTATACAACTTTGTAATGTATGTTATGTCTGTGAATGACCCCCTTCCCGTGTCCCACCACCCCCACCCGTGTACCCGGAAGTGTAGTGCGCTATACATACCTGTCACGTGCCGACTCGTCTCCGATCTTCAGTCTGCGATGTCGTCTTCGGACGGACGGGCCGAATCCCTCCGTCCGTCCTGAGTGCCGGCCGGCCTCTGCCGCGTCATCGGCTGCTCATAACTGTGCTCAGCCAATCGCGGCTGAGCATCTGATGACAATAATCTACAATAATGATAATTAATCTACAATAATAATAATATATAAAAATAATAATAATCTACAATAACAATAACAATCAATAATAATAACAATAATAATCAATAATAATACCTAATAATCTATTATAATAATTTATAAATATAATAATAATTCATAATAATCCTTCACTTTTATATTCCACCCAATGCTTGCTCTTCCTCCTCATGGCCTGCAGGTGTCACTGTTGTATACAATATGAACCACACTTCCGACATCCTTGTTTGCGTGCTCTAGTTTCTCCATTGTTGCTGTGATATAACTATAGGAAGGGTCACACCCAGCCCTGAGGGCGGAGGACGTCACGTATTTTCTATTACATAAGGATATACTAGAGAAGAACACTAGAGCAGCGGTGGTGGCGGTGAAGTAGTCTGAGGTTACCCCTTTGTTATACGCATAGTATAATACTATGGTAACCATTCTTTCCTCACATCTCAGGGAAGGATCCAGGATTCTTGTCTTTATTCTCCTTCTCTACCATTACCTGTTTCTTATTATACATACATGTTAGTACCGATCCTACCCGGTATATGACCCTTTATTGTCCTGCTGTACTACACTATGAGGCTTCTTTTTCTTCCATTGTACTATTGTTTCCATGTGCATGACATGGAAATACAGGACGTGATCGCCCAGGAGCAGAAGGCTCCAGCTTATCAAACTGGTGTAAAGTGAAGCTGGCTCAGTCGCCCCTGGCAACCAATCAGATTCCACCTTTCATTTTTCAAAGGGTCTGTGAGGAATGAAAAGTGGAATCTGATTGGTTGCTAGGGGCGACTAAGACAATTCTACTTTACACAAGTTCCGAATGTTCCATTGGAGAGACATTATGCCGCTGCTCTATGGAGGGTTATCATGTCACCAGAGAAGGCCACTAGGCCCGAAGCTTATTTATGGAATTTCTCACAAAATCACAATGACTTTGACTGGTTTATTTTACTCATTTATTAGTCTATTGTCTATACATACACAAAATGTACAATATACATCATAGCAATATAAATAAAACTATACCTAGTACCATCACACAACATGAGGAGACCATCGTAGAACCCCGCAGCTTAGTCCAACAACTGGCAGTAGCCACCTAACCTGGTGCGTTATACGCGTCTGTAGATAGGATACAGTAGGAGAACACGGTATTGTAGGTGGAACCATCCTTCATGTCCTCCATCACTTGTGGTTCTCTACAATGTCATATATCCTAGGTTTAGGGTCAGGATCAATGTTTTTCTGGTTCTTCTGGTTTATTCATTGGGTTACGGAGCGTGTGGTGGTGGTGGTGGTGATGTGTGTGTGTGGGGGGGGGGGCTAAGTGCCTGTTTAGGGGCAATTTATTTTCCAATATATCTAACCAACAGCAACCATGGTTGACCTGTCAATAGGATTCAAGTAGTCAAGGATTCGATGAATCACCAGATGCCGGAAAGGATAACAATAAGGGCTGTATTACTGGAAATCGTTAGAGACCACCTGCTTACTATTCTACACAACTTTTCTCAAAAATTCTAAATAAGGAAGGGTTAATCTATAGGTGATAGTAAAGGGTCACTAAAGAAGACAATGGTAAATTCATGGGATTCCCATTAGGAGCAGATTCTAACACCCTGACTTGTTTTATACTGTTGCCCTTGGTTACGACCATCTTAGGGCATCTACTGAGAGGGTCAGGCATGCTCAGTTCAGCTGCGATCTCCTGCTTTGTTAAAGAGGTATTTCAGCAATTTTCATTTATTTATTTTTTATCAACTGGTGACAGAAAGTTATATAGATTTGTAAATTACTTCTGTTTATAAATCTCCAGGCTTCCAGTGATTATCAGCTGCTGTATGTCCTGCAGGAAGTGGTGTATCTGCTGCCACCTCTGTCCATGTCAGAACTGTCCAGAGCAGCAGCAAATCCCCATAGAAATCTTCTCCTGCTCTGGACAGTTCCTGACATGGACAGAGGTGGCAGCAGAGGGAACTGTGTTAGACCAGAAAGCATACACCACTTCCCGCAGGACATACAGCAGCTGATAAGTACTGGGAGACTGAAGATTTTTAAATAGAAGTAATTTACAGATCTGTATAACTTCCTGACACCTGTTGATTTTTTTTATGTCGGAGAACCCCTTTAAGAAAGTACTAGCAGTTACTCCCACATCAAAGTGTGCAAAATAGAAAGCGATATAAACTGTAAACCAATCACAGCTCAGCTTTCATTTTACCAGGGCAGAAAGCTGAGCTGTGATTGGCTGCTATGGACAGTTTACATCAGATTCTGTTTGACACACTTAGGGGTTAGTTTCTACTGTGTATACAAGCAAGGGGGATTGTGGGAAAGTGTGTGCACTATTGCACAGCCACAGCCCGGAGAGGAAACAGGAAGTGATCCTGTCCATGGGGGAGAAGAACAGTACATGATGTAGGTTATTTGGCCTAAAACACAGCACATTTCTTTTCCTTTACATATATGTATGTATGTGGTAAACATCTAATATTACCAATTTGCCTTGTGGAAAACCCCCTTTAAGGCTCCTTTAAGGGTCCCCCTGGCCATACACTATTTATATACTGGACTCTTCTCTTCTGGCCTTCGAGACCCCTTAGTCACCAGAGCCCAAGTGCATCTGATCTCTTCTTGCATCCCCTGTAGCGATGCTCGGTACAACATTATTGTCCACTTACAGCCATGGCCTCCATGACCTGCACATTTGGTCGGGATGACAGTCACTGTGGACATCATGTGAAGCCGGGCTGTAGTTATGGGGGGAGGTTCCAGGAGACTTGGGGTGCATTAATCTTTGGCGGCGGAGGGAACATTGGTCGACGTTTGAAGCCATCGTGCAGAGATTTGTAAAAGAAGAGTGATGGAAGAGAACGTCCTTGTGGGAAGGTGACAACCGCTGATGTCGGGCCATGAAGTTCACAGTGGCTTGAAGACATTGTTGGAAGCCGGATTGGTAATCCATGGATTGGAGGTCTTTATGGAACCTCTCTGCAGACTTCATTTTGGACTGAAGGAATTCGACGGTGTACTCCAGGATCTCCGCTTTCTCCATCTTCGGGTTCTTCAGCTTTTGCTACAATAGAATGAAATTGTTGGAATATATTTTTTAACATCTAAATCCCACCTTCTTAATGGAAAGAGTTTTAAAAAAGGTTACATTGTAAAAATCTTGTCTAAAAATTCAATCAACCCTGTTGGACTCGGTCCCCTAAGGTTATTTAAAGAGTCTCTGTACCGGCAGTAGCCACCCCAAAACCGCCTTTACTGTGTTGTACAGGTCCTCACGCTGTGTCCAGTTAGGGGTTGGCATTGGCCATATTATTTTGAAGGAAAAAACACTTTTATTGCTGCGACGAGGCGTCAATTTGGCGTGGCCTACAGCGTCCATGCCCTAGGCCTGCGGCACCTCTCTTCCACCTCCTTTAAAGAGGACCTGTCACCCCGGCTGCCAGCGTGAAGCCCGCCCGACCCCCCGGTGGAGCCCCTTATACTTACCCCTTCCTTGAAGTCCCAGTCCGCGTCCTGTTGCCAAGAAATCTGCGTCGGAAGCCGTGCGCGCACTCACCAGAGATGAGTCTGACGCCCATAGACAATGACTGCTCCAGTCATTCTCAATGGACTTCGGACTCATCTCTGGTGAGCGCGCGCACGACTTCCGACTGGGATTTCTCGGCAACAGGACGGGGTCCAGGACCGGGACTTCAAGGAAGGTGTAAGAATAAGGGGCTCCACCATGGGGTCGGGTGGGCTTCACCCTGGAAGCTGGGGTGACAGGTTCCCTTTAACTTTTAACACGCCTCTGGTCTGGATGGAGGCGGGAAGAGAGGCGCCTCAGGCCTAGGACATGGGTGCTTTATGCCACACTGGATTGACTCCCCACTGCAGCAATAAAAGTAGTCTTTCTTCAAAATACTGGCATCTGAAGTAAGGCTGACCCCCAGCTGCATGCCGATACAGAGTCGCTTTTAACCCTTTTGGATCCACACCATACAGTTACATCATGGGACGGGTTAAGATAACATCTGCTGGTAATGACTGACATCAGAGATCACTCCAGTGTCAGTCATCTAACTTGTTAAATGCCGCTATCAATAGCAATCCACCATCCGAACAGTATTAAGATGTTCAGTAGACCAATCACTAACCCCACCCTTCTCCTCCAATGTAATCACAGGCTGACGATTGGTTGTCCCGTCAGGCCGAGGCCTTAACTAGGCCTCCGTGTCTGCCGTGACTGATCTGCTGATGCACTATGCCTATGGCAGGCTATAGCAGGAGAGCGCTGATCACATCACCTATGTAAGCAATCGTATGAAATAAAGGTGTTAGACATGTATATCTATAACCATCACACTAAAGTTTGAGTACTGCCATATAGTAAATATGAGGAGTGAGTCCCACCAGCCTTACCTCATTTTTCATCGCCTTAGACAGGAGAACTCTCAGTTGCTCCAGGCAGCTGTTAATCCTCTCTCGTCTTCTTCGTTCCACTTGTGGCTTCAAGAGCTGTCGAGGATAAAATATTATATTAATGGAGGTCATACTCCAACCCTGATTAGGTGCAATCGTAAGACCGTCTTCACCGAGTGGTCTTCTAACTAACTATGATAATCTATTATAGGCGAGAAAGGTAATAAACATCCCCAACACACACACACACATTGCCCACACACACACCACCACTGCACACACACCATTACCACCACCACCACTACAGTAGAGCTTTTTAGATAGACATGACTCATACAGAGAGTTGATACAAGACTCTTTGACTTAAAGTGATTTTGATCTATCCACAGGGGTTTGGCCATCCAGTATGTGGACAACTTTATAGAGATACTTCCAGCATTCCATCAGTATCAGACCCTTTTAGGGTCCCCCCCAGTATCAGACCCTTTTAGGGTCCCCCCCCCCCCCCCAAGGTGCTTGAAAATTCTGTTCCCACTACCAACAAAACCCTCCATGTATCTGCTCTGTCATAGGAGCCTACTAACATTGATGATGATCTATTGCACAATGAACAATTGCACAGCGTTGAGATATAATCATGGGGATCCATTGGGGTTTCCGTCATTTTGACAAGAAGAACAACTGCTCGGAGACATATTCTTCCCAATAAGGACGATGGAATGGCCAATGGAGCTTCTGATGGTGGTAGTGTGAACAGAACATTAAGGTGCTCCTCTACACCTTAGACCCTCCACCTGAAGAAGGTTTGGCCAACTGTGAAAGGTATATGACGGCCTCCTGACTCTCCTCCCGCAGATGGAGAGAAGGGTCGAGTCGGGTTATCACCACCTGGAGCCAGGAGGGAAAAGTAGTCTGACTGCGACTTAGCCCTCCTTATAGAGAATATACCAACACTTGGCTGTGCCAAATGTTCATCTGTATTGAAAAGTCAGGAGATGACTGTCAAAAAAGGTATGGCACTTTTACAACTTAAAGTATATAATTAGGTCTAGACCAGGGGTAGGAAACCTTGGCTCTCCAGCTGTTGCAAAACTACAAGCCAAGGTTCCCTACCCCTGGTCTAGACAATGCTCTGTGAGCTAAAAAGCCTAGATGCCTACACGCCAGACTGATACACTGAACCTGCAATGATACGGGAAAGACAATGGTTCTCCTGATGGTTCTTCTAGGATTGTCTGGATTGGAGACCATTGAGGCAACCCCTCAGCTATAAGAATTAGGTCTCTACAAGAACTCAGCAATAGATGAGCTTTATTGTTACTATGAATGGATGGTTGGATGGGTAAAAGGATGTTATAGTAACTTTACCTTTCTTTGAGCCTTTGGTGGTGACTTTGCTTCCATGTCGCCTCTCATGGTCCAGATGTGTCCAGTACACTGTGTCCTTCTCTTAGAGACACCTGTAGATTTCCCCTTACAGACCCTCATACAGCCTATTTATATGGACGGGGTTGCACTTGCATATTGTATACTCTTTACAATGAAATGACCAATCACTGGTCACCCACCAGCCTGACCAGTAATCCCATTGACTTTCTCCCCTGCCCGGCTCTTATTCTCTTTTCACATGAGTAATTAAGTAATTCATTAGATCTTGAGCCCAAGAAGCTGTGAGGTCTGGAAGAAAGAGCAAAGAACATGCAAATAGCAGGATGGGTGTAATGGAATGGATACTGGTGGGACTGGTCAGAGTGGTACTATGTGTGCAGTGATGGAGACCATAAGAACAGAGGTCCACCTCAAATTTTAAGCCGGACATACAAAATAGACATCTCGATAGCAGATGTTGGGGGAAAAGAAGGTTCTGGCATGTTGGAATTCTACCACTTGGTTCTTAAGAGGAGTCTGGAAAAGGAGATATAGCTGTCGGCCAAATGAGGCCAGATACTTGTTAGCCCCGTAATATCATTGGCCACAAACATTATTATTACTTATAGGAAAACATTAACCTCACTATGGAGACCCAATGGGCTTATAGTTCCAAGTATACACTGATTAGTCATAACATCACAACCAGGTGGCAATGGCAGCTGTCATTGGTGGGATATATTAGAAGGCAATGGCGTTTGTCAACAGGGGGATATACCAGGTGGCAATGGTGCCTGTCAGTTGTGGGAAATATTAGAAGGGAATGGCGCCTGTCAGTGGTGGGATATATCAGGTGGCAATGGCGACTGTCAATGGGGAGATATATTAGGTGGCAATAGCGCCTGTCACTGTTGGGATATAACAGGTGGCAATGGTGCCAGTCAATGGTGGGATCTATCAGGTGGCATTGGCGCCTGTCAGTGGTGGGATCTATCAGGTGGCATTGGCGCCTGTCAGTGGTGGGATATATCAGGTGGCAATGGTGCCTGTCAGTGGTGGGATATATCAGGTGGCAATGGTGCCTGTCAGTGGTGGGATATATCAGGTGGCAATGGTGCCTGTCGGTGGTGGGATATATAAGAAGGCAATTGCTAATGTCAGTGGTTGGATATATCAGGTGGCAATGGCGACTGTCAATGGGGGGATATATTAGGTGGCAATGGCGCCTGTCACTGTTGGGATATATCATGTGGCAATGGTGCCAGTCAATGGGGGGATCTATCAGGTGACAACGGCGCCTGTCAGTGGTAGGATATATCAGGTGGAAATGGCGCCTGTCAGTGGTGCGATATATATGAGGTGGCAATGGTGCCTGTCAGTGGTGGGATATATCAGGTGGAAATGGCGCCTGTCAGTGGTGCGATATATATGAGGTGGCAATGGTGCCTGTCAGTGGTGGGATATATCAGGTGGCAATGGCATTAGTGGTGGAAAATATCAGACAGCAAGTGATCAGTTCTGTACCAAGTGTAGAATCAAAGATTAGCCGACAAGTAAGCAGAAGTAGAAGTCAGTACCGACCAAGGAAGAAACACCATCATTGATGTGTGAGGAGTGAAGGCTAGCTCATGTGGTCTAGAGCAAACTGCTGAAAAAGTTATTTGTGATTATGATAGAAGGATGTCAGATCACAGTGGCGTAGCAGACCACACCACTGCTATGGGGCCCGTGCACCAAGGGGACCCACAGACCCCTGGTCCTTTAACTGTGAGTGTTCGTGATGAATGTTCACGGTTTAGTGCTGCGGTGCTCTG
>NC_091454.1:218925380-219017880 GCF_027789765.1 Dendropsophus ebraccatus | reverse complement strand
AGATAGATAGATAGATAGGAGATAGATAGATAGATAGATAGATGATAGATAGGAGATAGATAGATAGATAGATAGATAGATAGATAGATAGATAGATAGATAGATAGGAGATAGATAGATAGATAGATAGATAGATAGATAGATAGATAGGAGATAGATAGATAGATAGATAGATAGATAGATAGATAGATAGATAGATGGTAGGTATATAGTATATAGGTGGGGGTGTTCTCCTATCAGACCCCCATTACTCCTCTCTCATCCCCCCATGGCCTCGTGCTCCTCCTCATCCTCGGCCGTTTGATCTCTGGCCGGGAGCAGATTGTGACTTTCATTCCCGGATTAGGCACAAGTCACCGGGGCTGAATGTTTGGGCAGGAGGCAGATTGTGGATGAATTGTTGGGGGCGGCCTGGCAGGTGGGCATGTGGCACAATGAGGAGGCTTCCCGGGGGGCAGGGGCGGAAGGGTAGGGGGTAATCAGCCATAGAATTACCAGCTGAATGGTCCTAGAGAGAAGGCGGAGGAGAAGAGGAGCAGTGAGGCGGAGAAGAGGGATCACCGGCCCGGCCTCAGCAATTACCACCGCAGCATCTAACTGTATACAGGACTGTATCACACATGACAGGATCAGATACAGTGGCACTGGATTATTATGTGATCGATGATTATTGATGATGATGATGATGATGATGAATACTCTGGTGATGATGATGATGATGATGAATATTTTGGTGGTGATGAGGACGGTCCAGTAGTTGCTATTGGTGGAAGCTAGAACCAATTAATGACATTTACATTATTACTTATGGGAAAAAACAGCTCGGTTCTCACCCAGCCAGAGCGGACGGGAACTGAGGGCCGGAGGCTGTGATAATAACAGATATAACATAGTATTTACCGTATATACTGGATTGTTATATACAAATGTTCTACACTGTAATAGATAGACACTGCTTAGATACACCAGCTCAGTATCATACATGCTAGGCTTAGATACACCAGGTCAGTATCATACATGCTAGGCTTAGATACACCAGGTCAGTATCTTACATGCTAGGCTTAGATACACCAGGTCAGTATCATACATGCTAGGCTTAGATACACCAGGTCAGTATCATACATGCTAGGCTTAGATACACCAGGTCAGTATCATATATGATAGGCTTAGATACACCAGGTCAGTATCATACATGATAGGCTTAGATACATCAGGTCAGTATCATACATGATAGGCTTATATACACCAGGTCAGTATCATACATGCTAGGCTTAGATACACCAGGTCAGTATCATACATGCTAGGCTTAGATACACCAGGTCAGTATCATACATGCTAGGCTTAGATACACCAGGTCAGTATCATACATGCTAGGCTTAGATACACCAGGTCAGTATCATACATGCTAGGCTTAGATACACCAGGTCAGTATCATACATGCTAGGCTTAGATACACCAGGTCAGTATCATACATGCTAGGCTTAGATACACCAGGTCAGTATCATACATGCTAGGCTTAGATACACCAGGTCAGTATCATATATGATAGGCTTAGATACACCAGGTCAGTATCATACATGATAGGCTTAGATACATCAGGTCAGTATCATACATGATAGGCTTATATACACCAGGTCAGTATCATACATGCTAGGCTTAGATACACCAGGTCAGTATCATACATGATAGGCTTAGATACACCAGCTCAGTATCATACATGCTAGGCTTAGATACACCAGGTCAGTATCATACATGCTAGGCTTAGATACACCAGGTCAGTATCATACATGCTAGGCTTAGATACACCAGGTCAGTATCATACATGCTAGGCTTAGATACACCAGGTCAGTATCATACATACTAGGCTTAGATACACCAGCTCAGTATCATACATGCTAGGCTTAGATACACCAGCTCAGTATCATACATGCTAGGCTTAGATACACCAGCTCAGTATCATACATAATAGGCTTAGATACACCAGCTCAGTATCATACATGCTAGGCTTAGATACACCAGCTCAGTATCATACATGATAGGCTTAGATACACCAGCTCAGTATCATACATAATAGGCTTTGATAAACAGGCTGAGCAGATGGTATCACACCTGATAGACTTAAGGCCCCATTACAATCATCATTTAAAAATTCGCTAAAACGATCGAAATGAGCGATTATCTGGCTGTGTAATAACACCCAACGATGAAAAGACGAATGAAAAATCGTTCATTTGGGTCTTTCAACATGTTGTAAAATTCTTGTTGGTGGCTCGCCGATCGTTCTCATATTTGTTGGTGTAATAAGTCGTTCGCTGATCAAACATGCTGTGTGGGCCGTCCTGAGGAACGATTAGCGACCGGATAACAACGTAAAAACGATTGTTCATAACAGTAATCATTGAATGTAATAACCTCAGAATCGTTCGCTAAAAAATCGCTAGTCATCGTTATAGCGAATCTTTGATTGATAATCGCTGCGTGTAATACGGCCTTTAGATACAGAAGCTCATCAGGCAGTATCACTGACAGTATACGGGATCAGTCACAGGTCGGATATAACTGTGTATACTGAGCCTCCTCATACTCGGCCATGGAAGACTCCGACTCTGTACTACCCCATGTGACCAGCAGATGGCGATGTATACAGTACAGGCAGCTGTGTGTCCAGCACATTGTGGTGTTTATCTATGGACTCTATAGCCTGAGGTGTGAGGACTGACACCAGGACACACTTAGCAGGATGGGGGGCGACTGCATGAGGGTCCTGAACTAATATTATCCCACTCCACCCTGTCATATGGCCCACCATACAGTATAATAGACATATAATAGATATGGAGATATATATATAATGTCATATATTACTGAGCACGGCCCAGTACACCAAGCCGCAAGGCCACACATAGGACTGGGGCAATAAGGTTTATTCTCCAAGAGAGGTCTGACCAGCTTACACGGTATACGCTTCCACAAGGTTTGCCATACGTGTCCCCAGTCCCTCATATACAGGTCCCTTATATACAAGTCCCCTCTATACAAGTCCCCTATATACAAGTCTCCTATATACAAGTCTCCTATATACAAGTCTCCTATATACAAGTCCCCTATATACAGGTCCCTTATACAAGTCCCCTGTATACAAGTCCCCTATATACAAGTCCCTTATATACAAGTCCCCTATATACAAGTCCCTTATATACAAGTCCCCTATATACGAGTCCCTTATATACAAGTCCCTTATATACAAGTCCCCTATATACAAGTCTCCTATATACAAGTCCCCTATATACAAGTCCCCTGTATACAAGTCCCCTGTATACAAGTCCCCTATATACAAGTCCCTTATATACAAGTCCCTTATATACAAGTCCCCTATATACGAGTCCCCTATATACGAGTCCCCTATATACAGGTCCCTTATATACAAGTCCCTTATATACAAGTCTCCTATATACAAGTCCCCTATATACAAGTCCCCTATATACAAGTCCCCTGTATACAAGTCCCCTATATACAAGTCCCTTATATACAAGTCCCTTATATACGAGTCCCCTATATACGAGTCCCCTATATACGAGTCCCCTATATACAGGTCCCTTATATACAAGTCCCTTATATACAAGTCCCCTATATACGAGTCCCTTATATACAAGTCCCCTATATACGAGTCCCTTATATACAAGTCCCCTATATACAAGTCCCTTATATACAAGTCCCCTATATACAAGTCCCCTATATACGAGTCCCTTATATACAAGTCCCTTATATACAAGTCCCCTATATACAAGTCTCCTATATACAAGTCCCCTATATACAAGTCCCCTGTATACAAGTCCCCTATATACAAGTCCCTTATATACAAGTCCCTTATATACGAGTCCCCTATATACGAGTCCCCTATATACGAGTCCCCTATATACAGGTCCCTTATATACAAGTCCCTTATATACAAGTCCCCTATATACAGGTCCCTTATATACAAGTCCCCTATATACGAGTCCCTTATATACAAGTCCCCTATATACGAGTCCCTTATATACAAGTCACCTATATACAAGTCCCTTATATACAAGTCCCCTATATACAAGTCCCCTACATACAGGTCCCTTATACGAGTCCCTTATATACAAGTCCCCTATATACAGGTACCTTATATACAAGTCCCCTATATACAAGTCCCCTATATACAGGTCCCTTATACGAGTCCCTTATACAAGTCCCCTGTATACAAGTCCCCTATATACAAGTCCCCTATATACAGGTCCCTTATATACAAGTCCCCTATATACAAGTCCACTATATACAGGTCCCTTATACGAGTCCCTGTATACAAGTCCCCTGTATACAAGTCCCCTATATACAAGTCCCCTATATACAGGTCCCTTATACGAGTCCCTTATATACAAGTCCCTTATATACAAGTCCCCTATATACAGGTCCCTTATATACAAGTCCCCTATATACAAGTCCCCTATATACAGGTCCCTTATACGAGTCCCTTATACAAGTCCCCTGTATACAAGTCCCCTATATACAGGTCCCTTATACGAGTCCCTTATACAAGTCCCCTGTATACAAGTCCCCTATATACAGGTCCCTTATACGAGTCCCTTATACAAGTCCCCTGTATACAAGTCCCCTATATACAAGTCCCTTATATACAAGTCCCCTATATACAAGTCCCCTATATACAGGTCCCTTATACAAGTCCCCTGTATACAAGTCCCCTGTATACAAGTCCCCTATATACAAGTCCCCTATATACAGGTCCCTTATACGAGTCCCTTATATACAAGTCCCTTATATACAAGTCCCCTATATACAGGTCCCTTATATACAAGTCCCCTATATACAAGTCCCCTATATACAGGTCCCTTATACGAGTCCCTTATACAAGTCCCCTGTATACAAGTCCCCAATGGCGGATTATAATGTAGGCGGTTTGGGCGGCCGCCCGGGGCCCGAGGCTCCGGGGGGGGCCCATGCCTTGCCGCCCACATTATAATGCCGCCCGGGAGGCCCCCTCGCCACTGCACTCTTGTGACCGCAAGCATTGTTTCGCTTGCGGTCACAAGAGTCTCCGGCTGCCTCCGGCTGATGCGCGGCTGCCGGGGGTGTCCCGTCCTCTCCCCGGCAGCGCGTGCATCTCACAGCTCCTAGTGCCGCCTGGGGCCCCGACTCAGGGCCCAGGCGGCACTAGGAGCTGTGTGATGCGCGCGCTGCCGGGGAGAGGACGGGACACCCCCGGCAGCCGCGCATCAGCCGGAGGCAGCCGAAGACTCTTGTGACCGCAAGCGAAACAATGCTTGCGGATCAGCCGGAGACTGCAGACGGAGAGAGGATCGACGGGGGAACGCAGGGTAGGTGAGTTATATTTTGTTATTTGTGTGTTATTTACTGACTGGGGGGGGGCTTCTATAAAGGGGAGAAGAGGGGGACCAGCTATAAGGGGGGGGGGGGAAGAGGGGGACCAGCTATAAGGGGGGGGGGGGGAGAGGGGGACCAGCTATAAGGGGGGGGGGAAAGGGGGACCAGCTATAAGGGGGGGGAAGAGGGGGACCAGCTATAAGGGGGGGGGGGGAAGAGGGGGACCAGCTATAAGGGGGGAAAGGAGGAACAGCTATAAGGGGGGGGAGGGAAGAGGGGGACCAGCTATAAGGGAGGGGGAGGGGGACCATCTATAAGGGGGGAAAGAGGGGGACCATCTATAAGGGGGGGAAGAGGGGGACCATCTATAAGGGAGAAAGAGGGGGACCATCTATAAGGGGGGGAAGAGGGGGACCATCTATAAGGGGGGGAAGAGGGGGACCATCTATAAAGGGGGAAAGAGGGGGACCATCTATAAAGGGGGAAAGGAGGACCAGCTATAAGGGGGGAAAGAGGGGGACCATCTATAAGGGGGGAAAGAGGGGGACCATCTATAAGGGGGGAAAGAGGGGGACCATCTATACGGGGGGAAAGAGGGGGACAATCTATAGAGGGGGAAAGAGGGGGACCATCAATAAGGGAGGGGGAGGGGGACCAGCTATAAGGGGGGAAAGAGGGGGACCATCTATAAGGGAGGGGGAGGGGGACCAGCTATAAGGGGGGAAAGAGGGGGACCATCTATAAGGGGGGAAAGAGGGGGGCCAGCTATAAGGGGGGAAAGGAGGACCAGCTATAAGGGGGGAAAGAGGGGGACCATCTATAAGGGGGGAAAGAGGGGGACCATCTATAATGGGGAAAGAGGGGGACCATCTATAGGGGGGGAAAGAGGGAGACCATCTATAAAGGGGGACTATCTCCTATAGGATTAGCACCCTCCTCTCCTGACATCCTCTGTGCTGCTGGGACCTCCCCTATAGATCAGCACCCTCCTCTCCTGACATCCTCTGTGCTGCTGGGACCTCTCCTATAAGATCAGCACCCTCTTCTCCTGACATCCTCTGTGCTGCTTGGACCTCTCCTATAAGATCAGCACCCTCCTCTCCTGACATCCTCTGTGCTGCTGTGACCTTGGGGGGGGGGCAACATCAGGGGACCAGGTGAGGTGGCGATATGTTTATTGGGGGCAGTGGAGGTGGGGTGGGCAATGCTTACTGGGGGTAGCAGCAAGGGACCAAACATTATGTTTATTGGGGCCAGCAGGGAGGGGAGGCAGGCAGGCAGTGTTTATTGGGGACAGTGTGGGGGGGGAGGCGCAGTAGCAGATTATAATGTGGGCGAATTGACTGGGGGGGGGGCCCAGGTTGGGTGGACAGCCCGGGGCCCAGGGTACATTTAATCCGCCACTGCAAGTCCCCTATATATAAGTCCCCTATATACAGGTCCCTTATACAAGTCCCCTGTATACAAGTCCCCTGTATACAAGTCCCCTATATACAAGTCCCCTATATACAGGTCCCTTATACAAGTCCCTTATATACAAGTCCCTTATATACGAGTCCCTTATACAAGTCCCTTATATACAAGTCCCCTATATACAAGTCCCTTATATACAGGTCCCTTATACGAGTTCCCTATATACAGGTCCCTTATACGGGTCCCTTATATACACACTTTTCAGGGTGGAGAGCAGAAACAAATGGGACGATGATGACCCTTCTCCAATGATATAACATTGATATAAAGCCATCACTGAGGAGTCACCGACCAAATAAAACTCACAGGTACAAATTCATGACATATAATAAAAATACAAAAAGTATAATAGTAGGTACACATAACTGAGAGTGTCACTAGTGTCACAAAACTTTTGACATTTTACTATGACTTGGAGAAGATGGAGTCCAACAGCATCCAGTAAGCTCCAAGGTGAAAGGTATCATTTAATCACCGAGACAATTACAGCAGCAACGTTTCGACCCCTTGGGTCTTTGTCAAGCATTCATGGCCCAAAGACCCTGCCTGCGAGGGATTACATAGGGAGAGAGGACCCTGCCTGCGAGGGATTACATAGGGAGAGAGGGCCCTGCCTGCGAGGGATTACATAGGGAGAGAGAGGACCCTGCCTGCGAGGGATTACATAGGGAGAGAGAGGACCCTGCCTGCGAGGGATTACATAGGGAGAGGACCCTGCCGGCGAGGGATTACATAGGGAGAGAGGACCCTGCCTGCGAGGGATTACATAGAGAGAGGACCCTGCTTGTGAGGGATTACATAGGGAGAGAGGACCCTGCCTGCGAGGGATTATATAGGGAGAGAGGACCCTGCCGGCGAGGGATTACATAGAGAGAGGACCCTGCCTGCGAGGGATTACATAGGGAGAGAGGACCCTGCCTGCGAGGGATTATATAGGGAGAGAGGACCCTGCCGGCGAGGGATTACATAGGGAGAGGGGACCCTGCCTGCGAGGGATTACATAGGGAGAGAGAGGACCCTGCCTGTGAGGGATTACATAGGGAGAGAGGACCCTGCCTGCGAGGGATTACATGGAGAGAGGACCCTGCCTGCAAGGGATTACATAGGGAGAGAGGACCCTGCCTGCGAGGGATTATATAGGGAGAGAGGACCCTGCCGGCGAGGGATTACATAGAGAGAGGACCCTGCTTGTGAGGGATTACATAGGGAGAGAGGACCCTGCCTGCGAGGGATTACATAGGGAGAGAGGACCCTGCCTGCGAGGGCTTACATAGGGAGAGAGGACCCTGCCTGCGAGGGATTACATAGGGAGAGAGGACCCTGCCTGCGAGGGATTACATAGGGAGAGGGGACCCTGCCTGCGAGGGATTACATAGGGAGAGAGGACCCTGCCTGCGAGGGATTATGTAGGGAGAGAGGACCCTGCCTGCGAGGGATTACATAGGGAGAGAGGACCCTGCCTGCGAGGGATTACATAGGGAGAGAGGACCCTGCCTGCGAGGGATTACATAGGAAGAGAGGACCCTGCCTGCGAGGGATTACATAGGGAGAGAGGACCCTGCCTGCGAGGGATTACATAGGGAGAGGGGACCCTGCCTGCGAGGGATTACATAGGGAGAGGGGACCCTGCCTGCGAGGGATTACATAGGGAGAGAGAGGACCCTGCCTGTGAGGGATTACATAGGGAGAGAGGACCCTGCCTGCGAGGGATTACATAGGGAGAGAGAGGACCCTGCCTGTGAGGGATTACATAGGGAGAGAGGACCCTGCCTGCGAGGGATTACATAGGGAGAGAGAGGACCCTGCCTGTGAGGGATTACATAGGGAGAGAGGACCCTGCCTGCGAGGGATTACATAGGGGGAGAGGACCCTGCCTGCGAGGGATTACATAGGGAGAGAAGACCCTGCCTGCGAGGGATTACATAAAGAGAGAGGACCCTGCCTGTGAGGGATTACATAGGGAGAGAGGACCCTTCCCATGAGGGATTACATAGGGAGAGAGGGCCCTGCCTGCGAGGGATTACATAGGGAGAGAGGACCCTGCCTGCGAGGGATTACATAGGGAGAGAGGACCCTTCCCATGAGGGATTACATAGGGAGAGAGGGCCCTGCCTGCGAGGGATTACATAGGGAGAGAGGACCCTGTCTGCGAGGGATTACATAGGGAGAGAGGACCCTGCCTGTGAGGGATTACATAGGGAGAGAGGACCCTGCCTGCGAGAGATTACATAGGGAGAGAGGACCCTGCCTGCGAGGGATTACATAGGGAGAGAGGACCCTGTCTGCGAGGGATTACATAGGGAGAGAGGACCCTGCCTGTGAGGGATTACATAGGGAGAGAGGACCCTGCCTGCGAGAGATTACATAGGGAGAGAGGACCCTGCCTGCGAGGGATTACATAGGGAGAGAGGACCCTTCCCATGAGGGATTACATAGGGAGAGAGGGCCCTGCCCCCGAGGGATTACATAGGGAGAGAGGGCTTACATTTTACTGTAAATGCACTGATCATTCTAAGATTCATGAATAGAATGCGAGGCAGTTAGGACTGACATATACAGGCAGAGCGACAAAATGGAGAGTAAGAGATGAGTAGCTAACCTTGAGGAGGGCCTGATTCTCATCAGTGGTTGTTACCTTTGGATGTTGGGGAGGGAGTGGGGGGGTCTGCTAAACCATAACAAGACCATAGGTGCCTATATAGTTTTGGGAGTGTGTTTTGCGGTCTAATACATCCATTTTACATCAGTTTTTTTTCCTATTGGCTTATATTGAATTTAATGGAGAAAAAAACATTTGACACTTTGCAATGTAGGTTTTATTTTCTTTCCTTTTAAATAGATAAAATTTGTATGGTCGTAAAAAAAAAAAAATGAGTATTTGGACTTAACATGGCATTACGTCCATAAATTTTACATTTTTGGCAGGTTAAACACTTAAAACACAAAAAAGCTCCACAAAAGCCAAGAAAAAAAGCATAAATAAGAACTTTAAAAAGCTTATTTTGCGTTTTTATGATGACAGATGTCACCCCCAGTCTTTATCACTGCCGTGCAAGTCCCAGCTCAGACAATATGAGAATAAAAATGTTGACAAAGAAGCTAAAATTATAAAGTTAATTTGTTTTCCCTAAGACCCATTGGCATCACAACATATGGGGTATATTCGCCCCTGCGAGCCCCTGGGACGAAGGAATATTTAATGAAAAAAACTGAATAAATCTTTAATCCCCTCCTCCAGGTGGTATAAATAGGCTCCACCTCCAACAAACACCAGTCAAATTATAACGCATCACAAACAAGGGAGGGAGTCTTGTGATGCCAATGGGTCTTAGGGAAAACAAATTAACTTTATAATTTTAGCTTCCCTTTCGTCCCATTGGCATCACAACATATGGGGAATTAGCAAGTATGCTCCCCAATGGGCGGGTTATCAATTACAGCCGCATTAAGAACGGATCTTGCAAATGTCGTTCTCGATGAAAAAGAAGAATCCAACCTATAATGTCTAACAAATGTCGTAAGTGAAGACCAGGTTGCTGCTTGGCAAATGTCCTCCAGGGAAACGGAGGCACGCTCCGCCCAGGAGGAGGCCACCGCTCTTGTAGAATAAGCCCTGGTAAACTCTGGTGGATCCCGATCCGCAGATGAGTAGCACAAGCAATAGTCTCACAGATCCACCTGGAAATAGAAGGTTTTGAAGCCTTCTTCCCTTTGTTTTTCCCTGCAAATAAGATGAAAAAATTTTCTTCTTTACGGAACTCCTTTACTCTTTCGAGATACACTCTGATTGCTCGAGAAACGTCCAACAGAGATAGGTCCAAGTCCTCCTCAGACGAGCCTGCTGGTGAAAACACTGGTAACACTACCTGCTGGTTAATGTTAGAAAATGATGCCACTTTAGGAAGAAATCCTGGAAGAAATCTCAGGATAACCTTATCCTGAGAAAAAACTACGTAAGGCGGAGTGGAGCCGAGAGCTTGCAGCTCTCCGACTCTCTTGGCAGAGGTGATGGCTAATAGGAAGGCGACCTTAAAAGTGAGAAATTTCAACTCCCCCTCTTCTAAAGGCTCGAACGGAGGCAGACACAATCTTCTCAAAACAAAAGACAGGTCCCAAGTGTCTACTTGTCTTACCAGATTAGGCCTTAATCTGGTTATGGCTTTGACAAAGTTCTTAATGTCAATTAACTGAAATAAACGGAAGTTTAGATGAGCAGAAATGGCTGCAATCTGCACCTTGATGGAGTTAGGCTTCAGCCCCCTGTCGAATCCTTCCTGTAGAAATTCCAATAACTGTGGAATAGAAGGTTTCTGTATATCAATACCTCTGCCAGCGCACCAGACTTGAAAAATCTTCCAGATACGAGAATAGGATTTATTGGTGGCATCACTACGAGCATGGGAGAGGGTTTGCAGTACCCTTTCCGAAAAACCAGAATTTAATATGGTCCTCTCAACCTCCAAGCTGTTAAGCTGAGGCTGGCTAGATCCCTGCACAGGTGATGTCCCTGGGATATCAGATCCGGGTGCAGGGGTAACCTCCAAAATTCTCCCTGGCTCATGTTCATGAGTAGGGTGAACCATGACCTCTTCGGCCAGAAGGGGGTTACTATTATCACTGACGCTTGATCCAGTCTGATCTTCGTCAGAACTCTGGGAATCATTGCTATTGGCGGAAAAATATACGCCAGTTGATATGTCCATGGGATTGTCATTGAATCCACTATTGTTGGATTGTCTGCCCTGTAAAGGGAACAGAAATTCCTCAGTTTGGCATTGCTTGCTGATGCCATAAGATCTATCTGAGGAACCCCCCATCTCTGGATTAACTGAATGAACACTCTCCTTGAGAGAGACCATTCTCCTGGAACTGTAAGGCCTCGACTCAGTCGATCCGCCAAGGTATTGTGGACACCTCTGATATGAACTGCTGACAATCTGGTTAGCCTGGCTTCTGCCCAGCAAAAAATCTTCTCCACTTCTTTGAGTAGAGCAGGGGATCTGGTACCTCCCTGCTTGTTTATGTAGGCGACACAGGCTATGTTGTCCGTCCTGATTCTGACTGCAGTGTGCAAAATGTGTGGTAAAAAATGAAGTAGAGCCAGATAAATTGCCCTGAGCTCCCTCACATTGGAAGGAAGGGCCGATTCCTGTTGATTCCATGTACCTGCAGTTGTTCTCTCCGACAGATGGGCTCCCCAACCTGTTCCTGAGGCATCCGTCGTTATAGTTACCCAATGTGGTTCTGAAATTAAAATTCCATGATTGACATGTCTCCACCACATTAGGGACTGTCTTGTCTGGGTAGACAGGACGTGCATTGCATCCAAATCCTCTAGTCTCCGATTCCAAACCGCTAATGTCTCTCTTTGAAGATATCTCATGTGCCATAAGGCCCATGGCACAGCGTCCGCTGCTGACGTGAGGAGACCCAGGAATCGCATTAAAGTTCTTACAGATACTTGCCGAGGAGGGATAAGGAATTGAGCTCCCGCTTGGATGCGTGTAAGTCTTGGAGTTGAGAGGAACAGTCTCATCTGAGAAGAATCTATTAGGAATCCTAGAAAAATCTTGGTCCTGGATGGAACTAGGTCTGACTTTTCTATGTTGATAAGCCAACCCAACTGTTGAAGAATGTCCTGGACATACTTCAACTGAACTCTCAGAAGATCCTGAGTCTGAGTCATAATTAACCAATCGTCCAGGTAGGGGATGATTTTTATCCCCTGTAAACGGAACAGAACCATCATGGCTGACACTACCTTTGTGAAAACAAAGGGTGCCGAGGTTATTCCGAATGGAAGAACCTTGAACTGTAGGTGTCTTACCTTTCCCTGGAGTTGGATGGCGATTCTTAGGAATCTCCTGTGAGCTCTCAGAATCGGAATATGAAGATAAGCGTCTTGCAGATCTATCGTGGCCATGAAATCTCCCTCCTGGAGAATCGACTTCACGGATTTTATGTTTTCCATGCGAAACCTCCTTTTTACGATAAATCTGTTTAGATATCGCAAATCTATAATAAGCCTCCACCTTTCGGATGGCTTCGGCACTAGAAACACTGGGGAGTAAACACCCTGACCGACCTCGGACAGGGGAACCTCTTCCAGTGCCTCTATAGATAGGAGGTGAAGAATCTCTTTTTCCAAGACCACGTGTTTCTCTGGTCTTAGATTTCTTGAAAGCAGAAATCTTGGGGGAGGAAGAGGAGACAAATGAAGAACGTAACCCTCTCGAATAATGTTCAACACCCAATGATCTTTTATTAGCTTTTCCCATGCAGGAAGGAATAAACTCAAACGCCCCCCCACCGGGATGCTTCTGGCGTCAGAAGTCGGGCTTCCTGGTGTCCTTGCCCTGCTGCTTTCCGGGATTTCTTCTGGGATAATTCCGTCCTCTTCCTCTATATTGATATCTCCCCTTGCCTCGTTGAGGAGACCTTGCTCTACGAAAGGAGTCACGACTTTTGTAGGAAAGCGGTAAAGACTTTCCCTTCTTGTCGGACATCTCCTCCATCAGCTTGTCAAGCTCCGAGCCAAACAGTCTGCCTGGCTGAAACTCCATGTTACAGAGTTGAAATTTGGAATTGGCATCCCCAAACCATGGTTTCAGCCATAGCGCTCTTCGACCCGCGGTCGATAGCGCCATAGTCTTAGATGCTAACCTGGTACCTTGGGACGCCGCATCGCACAGAAAGTCTATGGCCATATTGACCTTCTTGAAGGAGCGAAGGACCTTGTCCCTGCTCGCTCCCGACTCCAAATTCTCTTGGACCTTGGCCAGCCACCTTCGTAGGCTTCTAGAAACCTCGAATGAAGATATAGAGACTGCCCCTTGGGCTGCCGCTGCCGTATAAGATCTTTTTAGAGCCACCTCTACTCTTCTATCCATAGGATCCTTGATATTGGATCCGTCCTCTGCAGGCAGCACAGTACGCTTGGATAGCTTGGCAATGGCCGTGTCCACCTTCGGAGGTTCCATCCATTCCTTACATTGCTCTTCTTTAAGAACATATAAGGTCTTAAACCTCTTACTTAGAACCGGAGCTTTTTCCGGTTTCTTCCATTCTGCTTGAAGCATAGATAGTGAAGTCTCTCCTACAGAAAAAGCCCTGGGCTTTTTAGAGGAGGACGAGCCCTTATCCTCTTCTAATTCTTCAGGGTGTATCTCAGCCTGAACAGCCTTACGCAGTTTGTAAATGCTATCAGCTGTAAAATACCCCTTGAACAGCTCCTTCTCGTCTTCAGAAGTAGAAGAGGATTCTGACGACGAAGATGACTTTGCTTCGTCAATGACAGTCAACTCAGACCCCTAAGGTAAGATATAAGAACATATATACATATATATATAAACTATATATATATACACATATATTTCTCAATAACTTTATGTACAGCCGTAAAGAATATACTCACAGGCTGAGAAGTAGAAGGAGAAATGCTCCTTTTAGACTTCTTCTTGGAACAAGGGCGGCGAGACTCACTAACCGCAAGAGACTTTTGGACATAGTCCTTGACCCATATCACCACATCCTGCACATCCGGTTCCTCATTAGGTTTAGGTCGGCAAGAAGCACATCGTACTGCAATATATAGGTATACATAACTATATAGAAGGAAAAACTCATGACTCTTATCTGAATCAGATGTCCTCGTACGGTATTCATAGCCGTCCGGTAATGGAGTTTCACAGTCTGCACAAGTGAAGTGTTTTCTCTTGGCGACCCTTTTGCCCGCAGGGCTGGTATCCATCTCAGACATCTGGAGAAAAAAACCACCATTAAACAGCAGTAATGAATGTAATTGTATAGCTCCTATACAAACTACTACTGCAATACCAAAAACTGCCACCTGGTGGCAGCAACACACTTACTATGCAGATAGACGAATCTTGCTCACAGCACAGGAAACAGTAGATCACTCAGAACTCAGACCAGCACACAGTCAGAGGAGAGCATTACTCCCCTCTCCAGGCCTGTTTAAATACCTCCGAGAGGCCTGAGCGCGCTCCGGACCTGCCTCCCGGAAGTGACGTCACGCTGACGTCACGGTGGAACGCAAGATGCGTTCCACAGCCGAAAACCGGAAGTACTCGGCTCGGATAAGCTACACAGCGCTTATACGAGCAAATCACACATAAGAGAGGTGACAGGACTCTAAGAGGCATACTCTTAGTCCCACATACTACCTGAACAGGATCCAGCGAAGCATCAGCGATCCTGAAAGAAAAAAACACAGGTAACTGACTAAATAAGGAGGAGGGACAATGTCCCCTAGGGCTAACTGCGAAGCAAAAAAAGACTGGTGTTTGTTGGAGGTGGAGCCTATTTATACCACCTGGAGGAGGGGATTAAAGATTTATTCAGTTTTTTTCATTAAATATTCCTTCGTCCCAGGGGCTCGCAGGGGCGAATATACCCCATATGTTGTGATGCCAATGGGACGAAAGGGAAGGAAGAATTAGAAGAAGAATGGAATCTCTGGGCTGTCCGGAGGTCGGTATAGTTGTTGAGGACCATGTTATCTCCTTCTTTCTTGACCCCATTCTCGGCCTGATTGTTATATTGGGCCATAAAAGGGCCGTATAAGGTTTTCAGTCACCTAATGGAGGGACCATTAACAACATGCACAATGGAAGGACTACAAAACACGGACAGACACAACTATCATTAGGTCTAAGACTAGAGTATGAGCTGGGAGTATATTATTGTATATAGACATATAGTGGTGGGTACAGATGGGGCAAGTGTCCCCGATAGGAAGAGATGGGCACCTACGGCATTATGGCATCTATACATAAGACTTCTTCCCCAATGGCCCTGAAAAGTTGTGTATGACCCTCCAAGGCCTCCTTTGCAGGGTGGGGTCCCCGGCCTCACTAGTATAGTATGGAGGATGGTGGACATGGCAGGAGATGTACGCTGTTTAGAGTAGGAGTAGTAGTAATAGTAGGAGGAGTACAGTATGGAGGATGGTGGACATGGTAGAAGATGTACGCTGTGTAGGGTAGGAGGAGTAGGAGTACAGTATGGAGGATGGTGGACATGGTATAAGATGTATACTGTGTAGGGTAGGAGGAGTATAGTATGGAGGATGGTGGACATGGTAGAAGATGTATACTGTGTAGGGTAGGAGGAGTAGTTGAAGGAGTACAGTATGGAGGATGGTGGACATGGTAGAAGATATATACTGTGTAGGGTAGGAGGAGTATAGTATGGAGGATGGTGGACATGGTAGAAGATGTATACTGTGTAGGGTAGGAGGAGTAGTTGAAGGAGTACAGTATGGAGGATGGTGGACATGGTAGAAGATGTATACTGTGTAGGGTCGGAGGAGTAGTTGGAGGAGTACAGTATGGAGGATGGTGGACATGGTAGAAGATATATACTGTGTAGGGTAGGAGGAGTATAGTATGGAGGATGGTGGACATGGTAGAAGATGTATACTGTGTAGGGTAGGAGGAGTAGTTGGAGGAGTACAGTATGGAGGATGGTGGACATGGTAGAAGATGTATACTGTGTAGGGTCGGAGGAGTAGTTGGAGGAGTACAGTATGGAGGATGGTGGACATGGTAGAAGATGTATACTGTGTAGGGTCGGAGGAGTAGTTGGAGGAGTACAGTATGGAGGATGGTGGACATGGTAGAAGATATATACTGTGTAGGGTAGGAGGAGTATAGTATGGAGGATGGTGGACATGGTAGAAGATGTATACTGTGTAGGGTAGGAGGAGTAGTTGGAGGAGTACAGTATGGAGGATGGTGGACATGGTAGAAGATGTATGCTTTTTAGGGTAGTATAAGGAGTTGGAGGAGTACAGTATGGAGGATGGTGGACATGGCAGGAGATGTACGCTGTTTAGAGTAGGAGTAGTAGTAATAGTAGGAGGAGTACAGTATGGAGGATGGTGGACATAGTAGAAGATGTACGCTGTGTAGGGTAGGAGGAGGAGGAGTAGGAGTACAGTATGGAGGATGGTGGACATGGTAGAAGATGTATACTGTGTAGGGTAGGAGGAGTAGTTGGAGGAGTACAGTATGGAGGATGGTGGACATGGTAGAAGATGTATACTGTGTAGGGTCGGAGGAGTAGTTGGAGGAGTACAGTATGGAGGATGGTGGACATGGTAGAAGATATATACTGTGTAGGGTAGGAGGAGTATAGTATGGAGGATGGTGGACATGGTAGAAGATGTATACTGTGTAGGGTAGGAGGAGTAGTTGGAGGAGTACAGTATGGAGGATGGTGGACATGGTAGAAGATGTATGCTTTTTAGGGTAGTATAAGGAGTTGGAGGAGTACAGTATGGAGGATGGTGGACATGGCAGGAGATGTACGCTGTTTAGAGTAGGAGTAGTAGTAATAGTAGGAGGAGTACAGTATGGAGGATGGTGGACATAGTAGAAGATGTACGCTGTGTAGGGTAGGAGGAGGAGGAGTAGGAGTACAGTATGGAGGATGGTGGACATGGTAGAAGATGTATACTGTGTAGGGTAGGAGGAGTAGTTGGAGGAGTACAGTATGGAGGATGGTGGACATGGTAGAAGATGTATGCTTTTTAGGGTAGGATAAGGAGTTGGAGGAGTACAGTATGGAGGATGGTGGACATGGTAGGAGATGTACGCTGTGTAGTAGCCGTAGTGGTATTATTATTACAGTATGGAGGCTAATGGACATGGTAGGAGATATACACTGTGTAGGGATAGTAGTTGTGGTTACTATTATGTTTCATCCAAAACAAATCCAATTGAATTTTCAAGTTCCTAAAATCACCAAAGTTTTGGAAAATTTTGGATTTGTGCCCAATTGTTTAAATTTTCCTCACTCTAGATGCTTCCTAAAGAGTGGTGAGACGGTACTGTACCCCGGCCTGGAGTGGTATACAGAGCTGTACTATTATAATGCTATAATATATGCTACATTATGCTATAATGCTACTGTACTATTATAATCTATTATTATTATTATTATTGTGTTACATGGCTATTGTGTTTCTACTTTTGTACATGAAATTTTGTAGCCCTAATGCAAACTCTCTGACAGCGTCCCCAATGCCTATAGAATAGCAGTGCAGTAGGGAGAGATGGAACAGAAGACCTGGCTGTCACTCAGACCTATACACCCCCTGGGCCCATGGTCTCATATTAATGTGGGAACCTGGTTCTGTGACCTTGATAGACAAACAGTGGCTCGTTCTCAGATTGGTGTGAATTGTGTTAAGGTTGTTCCATGACAAAAGGCAAAGTGTGTCAGTCTGCACCTCCAGCCTCCTTACCCATGTTCCCACAAGCTCCTGCCATGTTCCCACCAGCTCCTGCCATGTTGGCCTCAGTCACCAAGATCAATACATTTAGCATCTACTGTACATAATGTGATCGGTGTGAGAATATATAGATATTTTGGATCAATATACAATCTGATGCAGTCCCTATGAGTATATATATATATATATATATATATATATATATACTGGATCTGTGTATGTTACACATTTCCCATTCAGCTCATACACATCCTTGATTCACACCGTATAACCCACTTATCATTATCCCTATTTACCACCTGCAGACACACTTGCGTATTGGTGGTAATTGGTATGGTAATGTTATAGTTGGAGTGTGCTTGGGCAGGAGTCGGGAAGGATGGGGCGGGCAATGGTCATTGTCTATGGGCTATGGGTGTGAACTAAGCCTCCTCTTCTGAGCAATACAATAGAGGCTGAGGGGAGGAGCCAAAAACTCACGGGCGGGGACTGAATGCTCCTGGGGGCAGAGACTTTGGGGTAAGTTAGAAGGCAAGTGTCTTTTCCCTTTAGACTATTCTTGACTCTTGGACTGAACAGATCACTGCCAAGATGAGAAACTCCTACCTCACCAAAGAGGACAAAAAGGTAAGTGACCATCCGAAAACACAACTGTAATAGATTTCTACTTTATATACTTTTCTTACTCTTCATTGAATCACTTTAGAATTTTTCCAAACTTTTTTTTAATAAAAAATTTCTACTCTACCTTTTCAAAAAGTTTACATTTTTCTTAATTTTCCATTCTTTTTTGATTCTTCCTCTTCTATACATGTCATTTATTTTAGATCAAAGCTCAAAAACTTACTCAAAAACTTACTCATTCCATGTATCTTCTCAACAGCTTATGAAACCCGTAATAGAAAAGAGAAGACGGGATAGGATAAACCAGAGCTTGGAGAATCTGAGGACGCTCCTTCTGGAGGCCACTCACGATGAGGTTGGGATTAGTTTATTATTTGATACTTTTTAGTTTTTTTCATGTTGGGGGGGGGGGAGGTTGTAGAGGTTTCTGGTTCCTCAGGAGGTCCTTGTTCCCACCAGAAGAGTGGAGACAAATGTCCTGGTGGTGGGGGAGACTTGAAAGCCAAGGAGGTGACACAGTCATTTCCTGGTGGCATTAGCAAGTTCATGTGTTTCTGAGGTGTTGATGGCGAGGACACGCTAAATGGCTCATTAACAAATGCAGAATTTTTTTAGTTCTGTCCAATCATAGAACTTTCAAAACCTTTCTAGAGTAAAACTATCTATGTGTCTTATTAGGTTCTTTATAGAGAACCTAGTTCTAAAAATCAGTTTGAATTAAATTTTTATTTTTTTTATATGCCATTGTTATTTTATTTTATTTATATGAATTTTATACATTATTTATATTTTACTATATCTTAATGGACTTTAAAATCTTAATTGGATCTTTAAAAAAAAAAAAAAAAAAGATGTAAATTTATTTTTTTAACTTTGTTTTTTAAATTAAATTTCTCATTTTACAGTCATTAAAGAATCCAAAGGCGGAGAAGGCCGACATATTGAAAAAGACTGTGCAGTTTTTGAAACTGTGTCATAATTCAGGTGAGAGAGATCCAGAATTATTTTCTGATTTTACCATTTGCAAAATCCCTAAAAGGGATCCCCATCTACAAAGTACATCTACAACTTTTAAAGGGGTTGTCCAGGATTTTTTTTTTAAAAAAAGTTTTCTTCTAAGAACACCACCACCAATTGTAATACCTCAAACAACTTGAGGACAAGGGTGGAGCTGTTTTGTAAGAACTGGCTATGATAGTTCAATGCCATAGCTGGTTAATCCCAAAGGACCTCATGGACTTTCATCAGGGTTCAATATTTTTGATCACTACATTCTTCTTGATGTCAAAAATATTGGAAATCCCAATGAAACCCAACCAGACCCCAATAGTTTGAGTGTGAACAGAGCCTTAAGGCTTAAAGATATATATATTTTATCAATTGAATTATTATTTTTAACATAGGATAAATTTGATGCCCAATGATGGGTTATTCACAAATGTTTTGTTTTTTTTGTCTTTCTCTGTAGGTCCAGAAGATGCCAAAAAGGCCATTTCTGGGTTTGATAGTGGGTTTCAGGAAGGTCTGAGCCAAGCCACCAGCTTCCTAAGCTCCAGGTCTAGTATTAGTGAGAAGAAGAGGGATTACGTTGTAGGAAAATTGTGCCAGCACATAGAGGGACGAGGTCCCAACGAATGGGAAGAATCCTCATCGGACAATTCATTCTGCCTTGACCAAAACCAACTTATACCAAGTCCACCCCAAATTTCCAGGATCCCCGAAAGCACCTTATCAATGTACCCCGAAAGACTCTCTTGTCAGCCATGTTTTCATTACCCCTCACCCCCCAGTTCTGCAGAAACACCTTCGTTCACCCAAACCCAACAGTCTTCGACACACAAGTCAAGTCAAATCCAACAGTCCTCGACGCACAAGTCAAGCCAGTCTTCACTACAAGCCAACAGCTGTAGAAAGTCTGTTCAGAGGACTCTTTTCCCCCCAGTTGCCCCCAGCCCCATTCTTTCTTCATCTCTTGTTTGGAGACCTTGGCCTTAAAAATGACATTATCCTTTAATTTATTAACTCCCTGTAACTTTTTGTACATAAGCATTGTAAATTTAAATTATATTTTGATTACTTTGTCTTTACGTGCTTCTTACCTGTGCGTTTTATCGTAAATTAAAGCTATATAACTGATTTTATTTTCCTTTGTTTATTTCATCAAAAATTTCAAGGGGTTTTCCAGAAATAGAAAAAAAAAGTTAGCTTATTTAAAAAATTTAAAAAAACGGCATAAACAGCAAATCTACTGACTATACTGTGTTGGGTATTGCAGCTAATAAACATTCAAGTCCATAGAGCATAGATGCTCTAGACCAGGGGTACTCAACAACTTTTAGTGAAGGTCCACTTACCGGGGTCTATAGTCAGGTGAAGGTCCGAGCTAAACATCAGTAGGAAACGTGTTTTGTTACTTTTCACAAACGTTCAACTATTTACGTACAGAATTGCTGCTTATTAGCGGGAAAACTGGCATTTTTTCTCTCTCACCAGCCCTTTGATATTAGGTACAAAGGGGGTGACTGCCCTGGTAGTATATAGCCCCCTGTTGCTCCCCCAGTAGTGTATAGTCCCCCTGTGCACTCTCCCCCAGTAGTATATAGCCCCCTGTTGCTCCCCCAGTAGTATATAGCCCCCCTGTGCGCTCACCCCCTGTAGTATATAGCCCCCTGTTGCTCCCGCAGTAGTATATAGCTCCCCTGTGCGCTCACCCCCTGTAGTATATAGCCCCCTGTGCGCTGTCCCCCAGTAATATATAGCCCCCTGTGAGCTCCCCCAGTAGTATATAGCCCCCCTGTGCGCTCTCCCCCAGTAGTATATAGCCTCCCTGCGCTCTCCCCCTGTAGTATATAGCCCCCCGTGTGCTCTCCCCCTGTAGTATATAGCCCCCTGTGAGCTCCCCCAGTAGTATATAGCCCCCCTGTGAGCTCCCACCAGTAATATATAGCCCCCCTGTGAGCTCCCACCAGTAACATATAGCCCCCCTGTGCTCTCCCCCTGTAGTATATAGCCCCCTGTGAGCTCCCCCCAGTAGTATATAGCCCCCGGTGAGCTCCCCCAGTAGTATATAGCCCCCTGTGAGGTCCCTGCAGTAGTATATAGCCCCCCTGTGCTCTCCCCTGTAGTATATAACCCCCCTGTGTGCTCCCCCCAGTAATATATAGCCCCCCTGTGAGCTCCCTATGTAGTATATAGCCCCCTGTGAGCTCCCTCCAGTAGTATATAGCCCCCTGTGAGCTCCCCCCAGTAGTATATAGCCCCCTGTGAGCTCCCCCCAGTAGTATATAGCCCCCCTGTGAGCTCCCCCCCGTAGTATATAGCACCCATGTGAGCTCCCCCCAGTAGTATATAGCCCCCCTATGAGCTCCCCCCAGTAGTATATAGCCCCCCAGTGAGCTCCCCCCAGTAGTATATAGCCCCCCTGTGAGCTCCCCCCAGTAGTATATAGCCCCCTGTGAGCTCCCCATGTAGTATATAGCCCCCTGTGCTCTCCCCCTGTAGTATATAGCCCCCCTGTGAGCTCCCCCCAGTAGTATATAGCCCCCTGTACGCTCCCCCCAGTAGTATATAGCCCCCTGTGAGCTCCCCCAGTAGTATATAGCCCCACAACAACAACCCACAACTCACCTAGCACCTGGCTCCCCCGCTGCGCCGTCTTCCTCTCTTCTCCTGTCGGTCCGGCCCCCGGCTGATACGCGCTCTGTAGGGATGTCCCGGGGATTCCCCAGCAGAGCGTGCACCAGTGACTTCAGTGTACGCCGCCGTCCTATACTTCTGGGAAGTTTAGGCCGGCGGCGTACTCTGAGGTCTGTGGTGCGCGCTCTGCTGGGGAATCCCCGGGACATCCCTACAGAGCGCGTATCAGCCGGGGGCCGGACCGACACTGCCCCCAGCCCCACAGGCGTACTGACATCTAAGGACAGTACGCCTATGGGGCGGGAGGCAGTGCAGTGGGGAGCGGGACCTCCTAACCGCCCTGGGACGGACCGGATCTGGGGCAGTTAGGAGGTCTGACCAGAGGTCCGGACAGCTGGCCTCCGCAGTCTGGGTTCGCAGTCCCTGCTCTAGACAGTAGACATGGATGCTGTTTTTGGGAAGAAATAAGATTAAATTCTAGAAATGAGCGTAAACCATGAATGCTCAAGCCCAATCGTTTGGCATTTGATTACTGGTGGCTGGTGGTTCAATGCTGCCCTAGGGAGTCCTGGGAAATATGGATACAGCCTATGGCCTATGGCTGTATCCATGTTTGCCAGGACTCTCTAGGGCAGCATCCAACTTCTTCAGCCACCAGTACTGAAATTGGTGTTTTATGACCTTTTCAATGTAGTCAGTTCTACGCTCCACTGTGCTCTTTGCATCTTCCTAATCGGGTTATATAGGAAATGTCATGACTTTCCAATTTCCTTCACAATAACACCTTACAGGTCTGGCCTTAAAGGGGTTATCCAGAATTAGAAAAAGCATAGCTTCTTTCTTGCATAAAAAAAGCCACTCCATTACCTTCAATGGAACTGAGCTGCAAAACCCACCTCCAACCTGAGGGCAAGAGTAGTGCTCTTTTTGGCGGAAAGCAGCCATGATTTTTCAAGCCTGGAAAACCCCATTGAGGAACGAAAGCTTACCACTGACAGTGGAAGGGAGAAGAGCACAGATCTCTTTTAAAGGGTTAACAATGTTTGACATAATAGATTCTAGAGTCGTGCTCTCCAACCTATGGTTCCGTAGTTATTGGGAAACCCTCATTAATCTCTAAGAAACATTATCCTGGTCACAAATTATCTACAAAAAAATTTTTTTACCTTTTGATTCCATCTCTAAGAAATTTTCAAATACTTAACCCGTAGATTTCCTAAATATTGTAACATATATATAATAGGAAACTTATTAAAATGTTTGAAGAATATCTACCAGTTGTCATAGATGGACTCAGAATGAAGTTTCTCTGTTGACCATTCTGCTTGAAAGCTGCAATTATACGAGGCAATGGAGACATTTTGGGTTCCAGAACAGCAGCACAGGCAGAGTATATAAATTGGAGAACATATGGTTCAGGATTAGGGATGGTCCGAACCCTCCGAGGTTCGGGTTCGTATCAACCCGAAAGCTGGGCATCAGATTCCCGCTGTGTGGAGCGGGCAGATACAGTGGGTGGACCGCCTGGAAAACTGGGATACAGCCTAAGGCTATGGCTGTATCCCAGTTTTCCAGGCGGTCCTCCCGCTGGATCCACCCGCTGCACGGAGCGGGCAGACAGCGGGAATCATTACCGAGAGTTCGGGTTTGTACGAACCCGAACCGAACTCGATTCGGACCATCCCTATTCAGGATCAGAATCCGGACCTTCAATAAGTGGGCATATATTAATGTTCCCATGTTTTGAGATAGATGGAAGTTGCGGTGAGCCTATAAATACAACACCAACCACTTGTAACAAACCTTACCTGCTGGCATCCTATTTTTGGCATCTTCTGAAAATACCTCCAAAAAATTTTTATATTATTTTTTTTTAAGTATAGATTTTGAGTTTGTCCTTACTGTAGTTATGTTGATAAAGTATAAGGGGCTATCAATAATTCTTGCTTAAGAACTTGTCCATTTTTCTATCCCAAGATCAAGACGAGCCCAATGTTCTTATAGGTAAGTTATTATGGGGATGTAATAAACAATCTCTGGGTCCAGGTCTGTTATAATACATCAGATCATAAAAACTAAACTAAATCTGGAGAGATGACACACTGGTCATAAGGTCACCAGAATGTAACATAACGTGAAAAAAAATCTACAAAGTTTTTCCCAGGACTTTTATTGGACAATTGGGCAGTGTGTCAGATCAGTGGAGGAGAAATAAATGGCAGAAGCCGAGAACTTATAGTTGCCTCTCCATTCTTCTATCACCTCTCCATACATCCACCAAGTGTGACCAAGGCAAAAGGAGAGGCAACATCTCAGGATGGGACATCAAAGTGTCCTGGGTCAAGAGGATGGTCCATAATGTGCAATCTTAGGTAGAAAGTTTCTAGAAGGTTTACCGATTGACCTACGTATTTATATCAGACCACAATATGAGATGTTCCACTACATATTAATATGATTGCAAATAATGCAACAAATAAAAAACAAGAAAAAACTACATGAATAAAGTAAATTGGGAGAGAGGATCCTGCCCCCGAGGACTTATTTAGGGGGCGAGGACTATTAGCGCTCGTTTGCTCCTCATTCCCCGCTCGCTGCCACCGCTATTCCATGCAGGAGGGACCTGCGGTGGGGCAGCCCAGGTGATCGCTAGATAGTCCGGGCAGCCCATAGCATACAGCAGCCGTCTGCTGCCTCAGCTCCTATTCCACGGAGCAACGGCAGCAGATCGTTGCTGTATGAGTCGTTTGTCTCTCAACATGTTTGAAAGACAAACGGCGCAACGATCAGCCGACATGATCGATGACGGCTGATGATTGCCTTCTATTCCACGGGACGATTATCAGCCGATATGGGCCGAATATGGATGATAATCGTTTTGTGGAATAGGGCCTATAGTTAGGGATAGAGAACCCTGCCTGCAAGGTCTTACATAAGGGGAGAGGAGCCGGCCCACAAAGGCTTACAATCTACAATCTGTTAATAGATGAACATCAACTGGTCAACATGTAAAATTAAGATAAATGGGTTGTTAATATTATTTGTATTATTATAGTATGTTTTTTTCTTTTATATTCTTAACATCTACACCTTTCAAACCCTTTGTCTCACAATTTCAAGACCAGTTGTATGAAAGAGTATGGTGTGTAAAACAGTCAACAAGTAAGTGTCATCTCCAATGATGACTCCCTTGTTCGAGAGATATTGAGTTGAGAATTTCCCACAGTGTTCTACGCGAAAGGCCCAAGGAACCTCCAATTATGGAGATAGTGTCACCTCTTTATTGTGATGTGAAGTGTGGGCTTGGGAAAGACACACTTCTCCTGCTCCAAGAGTCCTCAAGCCTTTTGGTGTCTCCAACACTTTCACTGGGACTTTGATGTCCCCATGTCCTCCAGAGGTCCACCTAAGGCAAATCGATATCTTCTACTCAAACATTTAAATAGTGGGGGTAGATATTTTGGTGTACTATGTTTAAGGAGGACATTATGCCTTGTGTGGTCTTAATTTCTATATATTTTATGTCACTTCAGTTTTTGTCCAAGCAACAAGAGCAATGAACCCAACGTATTTCACAGTCTGAGGTGTTAGAGGGAAAACAAGAACAGAAAAAATAAATATCTGTAGAGACAATGGTCAGGGGAGAAGGCCTATTCACTGAGCCAGGAGCAATGTTGATATTTAGCCATGTTAATGGGACTAGACTTGGATTGAAATGCTGATTCCCTGTGTATCTACACAATAATACCCCGAAACTAAGTATAGTATATCTCACTATGACATGGTGACCCATGCTGGGCCAGTACTATAGTATAGTATCCTTCAGTAGGCAGAGGATTGGACTCAATAATGGCCCCACTGGCCCAACAGAAGACAACGCCATTTGGAGATGACTTTGGAACCAATCTCTTATGACTAGAGTCATCTTTAGTTGGGTCACACATAACCTATTAGATATTACACTTCCTTTGTGAAGTTGTATGATGGCTCTCTGGTGGACCCAAGGGACTCTAGTCCACCTATGTTTTTGGAATTCAGAATTCCATCAGACCCATGAAGAGACCTAACAATTTACAGTAGGGTTCTCGCCCCTTTCCATATATGACCCATCTGTTCAGAGTACCCAGAACATCCAATAAATAATGTAGTACTATGTAGATGAGCTCAATATGTATAAACATATAGACAATGACTATTATTTGGAACAGCGCCCCCATGCTGAGATGTTTATGGCAAAACACCGAAAGACAAAGGGCAAAAAACATGAGGACAAAGAAGGATGTTTTGGGCTCGTATTATTGGGCTATAATGTCAATTGGAAGAGGTTTACCAGGATGAAGCACAGTACCAGGAGGTTCTCCAGAAGCCCTGACATTAGTGGACCATGTTATATTAAGTCTTTTTATACCAACATACCAAGTTGGTCTTCTACGCCGGAAGGTTGCCCACATAACAGAATCCTTTTGGGTGTGGTATTATAACTTGACTCCATTCATTTTAATGGAACTGAGCTGTAATACCACACACAACCTCAGGACAACAGTGGCGCTGGTTCTGAAAGAAAGTTTTTCTAATACTGGATAGCCCCTTTAAAGAGGTTATCCAGCGCTACAAAAACATAGCCACTTTCCCCCTACTGTTGTCTCCAGTTTGGGTGGGGTTTTGAAACTCAGTTCCATTGAAGTAAATGGAGCTTAATTGCAAACCGCACCTGAACTGGAGACAACAGTAGGGGGAAAAGTGGCTGTGTTTTGGTAGCGCTGGATAACCCCTTTAAGCTCTAAGGACTTTTCCCCACAAATGAATTTCTATGCCAACAGAAACCACAGGAATTTCTGAATGCAAACTGGAGTATATCATAGCTTAAGGGTTACATCCCGAGAATCCAAAATTTCTGTTTATACTGGTAAATGAGTGAATTCCTGGTTAAAAAACATAACAAAACACATTAAAATGATTTAGAAGGTAAAATGCTAAGCTGCATTGGCCGGGAATCGAACCCGGGCCTCCCACGTGGCAGGCGAGAATTCTACCACTGAACCACCAATGCTTTGCATATAGAAAGTCGGTCCCTTTAAGAACTCAAAGAAAAAGTTTTCACCATATTATAGTAGTTATATTCTTGTATATAGGAGCAATATTATAGTAGTTATATTCTTGTATATAGGAGCAGTATTATAGTAGTTATATTCTTGTATATAGGAGCAGTATTATAGTAGTTATATTCTTGTACATAGGAGCAGTATTATAGTAGTTATATTCTTGTATATAGGAGCAGTATTATAGTAGTTATATTCCTGTATATAGGAGCAGTATTATAGTAGTTATATTCCTGTATATAGGCGGCAGTATTATAGTAGTTATATTCTTGTACATAGGAGCAGTATTATAGTAGTTATATTCTTGTATATAGGAGCAGTATTATAGTAGTTATATTCCTGTATATAGGAGCAGTATTATAGTAGTTATATCCCTGTATAAAGGAGCAGTATTATAGTAGTTATATTCCTGTATATAGGAGCAGTATTATAGTAGTTATATTCTTGTATATAGGAGCAGTATTATAGTAGTTATGGCAAAAGCAAACAGAAGTAAATCCAATGCACTCACCAGCAGGATACGGTCTTCACGGATTTATTGAAAACACATCACAAACGGGAGGGGGAGGTGGAACAGGTGCGGGAGCGGAGACAGACACAACAGTTTCACGCCGCAGCGCTTTGTCAAGTGAGGATACGTCACTGCCGGCATCAGCCGACCTTATATGCAAATTAGTGGACACATGACTAATTAAACCAAAAGTGTTAACATGTGAACAAATAAGAGTAAATAACAAAAAATGTAGTACATATCTTACAAAAAGACGCTCCAGTCGTTCCTTTCATTTAACCCATTGGGGCCGGTAGCATCAAGTTCGGCGATCCATATCGCCTCCCTTCTCAGGAGTTTTTGATGCCTGTCTCCACCGTGGTCTGCTATGTCTATCCTCTCTAGACCCAGAAACCGCAGGCAATTGGTATCTCCTGCGTGTGCACTGTTCACATGGTCAATCAGTCGGGGAACCCCTTTCCCCGTCTTTATTGAGTAAACGTGCTCCTTGTACCGGGTCCATAATGGTCTTTTAGTTTTGCCTACGTAGAATTTATTGCATGGGCAAATAATGGCGTATACAATGAATGCAGACCTACATGTGATGAGACTTTTGACCTGACAGTAAGTGCCATTAAGTGTGATGCAGTCCGTAACTATTAGTTGTGGACAATATCTACATGTGCCGCAACGTTTATTCCCTTTCAATTGTGTACCTGTTAACCAATCGCAACCTGTTTTTCTTTGTTGGTTGTTGTTCATATTAAGAAGATCACCTATGGTGCGATTCTTACGGAACGTGATAAGGGGACCAGCGGCAGCAATATCGCCAATGTCTTCGTCTTGCTCAAGTATGTGCCAGTATTTACGTACACTGCTTGCAATAATATTATTGAGTGGTGAATTTTGAAACGCGAATGTAAAACGTCTAGATGGATCGGTTTTGGGTAACTTGGGGACTAGTAAATCTTTCCTTATGAGTGTGTCTGTTTTTCTCCTGGCTTCTTTTATAACATGAGTGGGGTAATTTCTAGCTAGTAATCTTTGTTCAAGATCTTGAACTTGTTTAGTGTATACTTCTTGGGTGTTGTTAACCCTTTTTAAGCGTACCATCTGGCTAAAGGGTATAGAGTTTTTGACTTGCCTGGGGTGGGAGCTGGTGTAATGTAATATGGAGTTGCATGCTGTCTTTTTTCTGAAGACTGATGTGACTATTTCATCATCCTTGATGTCTACTTGGACATCTAGGAATTCCAATGATTTTCCACCTATTTTACATGTGAAAAACATGTTGATACCATTATTAGCATTGAGGAATTCTACAAAATCCATGAAGGCTTTATCGCTCCCCTCCCATATCATGAAGATATCGTCTACAAATCTATAATATGTCTTGATCTTGCCTATAAAGGGGTTACAAGAGTTAAATATGAGATCATTCTCAAGCTTAGCCAGGAAAAGATTTGCGTACGTGCAGGAGACCGGCGTACCCATCGCTGTGCCGATCTCCTGCACGTACCATTGATCCTGGAACAAAAAAACATTATTATGTAGAATAAACATTAAAGCCTCCCTAGCGAACTCCCTATATTCAGGGGTTTGACCACATCTACCAATGAACCAGTCGACCGCCTCTACACCCGCATCATGAGGGATGCGGGTGTAGAGGCTCTCAACGTCAATGGAGACAAGAATAGAGTCCTCAGTCAGATGCATAGAGTCCAACGCTACAATGAAATCACCGGAGTCCTTGAGATACCCTGGGGTCTCGACCAGTAGTGGTCTAAGTGACCAGTCGAGGTACTGCGATAGGTACTCGGTTGGAGAGCCGATCGCCGATACTATCGGGCGCCCAGGTGGTCTGTCCAGATTTTTGTGGACTTTAGGGAGGAAATACCACCTGGGCGCCCTGGGCGATGTTGGTAACAGCTTCTCGGCCGTATGCTTGTCAATGGCCCCTGTGCTACAATGTTTGTGGAGGAGGACGCGGAGTTGTTCATTGATTCTGGGCATAGGATTCTTCTTAAGTGGTGAGTATGTGACACGATCTGATAACTGTCTATTAGCCTCTTCATTATAATAGCTGCGTGACATCACCACAGTCGCCCCTCCTTTATCCGCCCTTTTAACGATTAAATCCGGGCGATTTTTGAGCCATCTAAGGGCTCTGCTCTCTGAGGCTGTCAAGTTATTAACATGCCTAGGGTACACAAGGGCCTTAACGTCCCGAGTCACAAATTTTTGAAACGTATCGATGGGACCACCGGGTGTGACTTGGGGACTATAGGTGGATTTTTTCCCTCCTCTAAATGGCACCTTAAGATCAGGTCTGTCATGGGGGGTAGGTGTTGGTGCGTCTGCTAAGATACGGGTGCATTCTGCCTCTTGGCTGCTGAAGTTGGCAGGAACTTGGAAGCCCAATGGGCCGACGGTACATCGAGTCGTTAGACTGGTTTGCTGTGGGTTAGTAGGTTTATTAGAGAAATGCTTAGCCAGGTTTATCTTACGGATCCCCTTAAAGATATCAATGTCAAACATAGTAGGTGAGAAATCTTCGGTTAAGCCCAGATTGAGGCCTTTGGCGAGGAGATTAGTACATTCCGCTGGTAAAGTGGTTTTTGAGATGTTAATCACATTAGGGGCATCATTTAACGTCTCCATGACACACGTTTCTTGGGAGCGCCTCCTGCTTCTCTGGCGTCTCGCCTTAGCCCCTCCTCTCCGTGTCTTACGCCTAAAGGGCCACTCTTAGATCGATGTTCTTGATTAGCTGAAGTAGCTCCCTCATCCGAGGCGCTAGTATCGGACTCCGTTGTCCAGTATTCAGACACTCCTTTTTTCACTCTCGGTCTCCTTTTTCCTTTACTTTTTTGTTGTGCTTGATGCCAGCCAAAGATTTTATTTTGATCGTAGTCAAGTTTATCTCTTACAAACTTATCACGTTTAATCTCTTTTATTTCTTTCTGCATATCATTAAGTTTTTTATCCAACTTGGCAAAAAACGCATTGACTTGTGCAGCCGTAGCTCTCGTGCGGTATTCCAGTTTCATACGGCATAGGTCGGTCGTGACCGTCTCATATTCACATTGGTTGCGTTCAAGTACTAAATTCATCAGATTGGTAGCGTGTAATAAATGTGCTTGTTGCCATGCATTTAAAAAACTTGGGTCATCTTGGAATAGAGATGGATTCTTATAGTATTATTATAGTAGTTATATTCCTGTATATAGGAGCAGTATTATAGTAGTTATATTCTTGTATATAGGAGCAGTATTATAGTAGTTATATTCCTGTATATAGGGGGCAGTATTATAGTAGTTATATCCCTGTATATAGGGGGCAGTATTATAGTAGTTATATTCTTGTATATAGGAGCAGTATTATAGTAGTTATATTCCTGTATATAGGAGCAGTATTATAGTAGTTATATTCCTGTATATAGGCGGCAGTATTATAGTAGTTATATTCTTGTACATAGGAGCAGTATTATAGTAGTTATATTCTTGTATATAGGAGCAGTATTATAGTAGTTATATTCCTGTATATAGGAGCAGTATTATAGTAGTTATATCCCTGTATAAAGGAGCAGTATTATAGTAGTTATATTCCTGTATATAGGAGCAGTATTATAGTAGTTATATTCTTGTATATAGGAGCAGTATTATAGTAGTTATATTCCTGTATATAGGAGCAGTATTATAGTAGTTATATTCTTGTATATAGGAGCAGTATTATAGTAGTTATATCCCTGTATATAGGGGGCAGTATTATAGTAGTTATATCCCTGTATATAGGGGGCAGTATTATAGTAGTTATATTCTTGTATATAGGAGCAGTATTATAGTAGTTATATTCCTGTACATAGGGGGCAGTATTATAGTAGTTATATCCCTGTATATAGGAGCAGTATTATAGTAGTTATATTCCTGTATATAGGGGCAGTATTATAGTAGTTATATTCCTGTATATAGGGGGCAGTATTATAGTAGTTATATTCTTGTATATAGGAGCAGTATTATAGTAGTTATAATCTTGTATATAGAGGGCAGTATTATAGTAGTTATATTCTTGTATATAGGAGCAGTATTATAGTAGTTATATTCCTGTATATAGGAGCAGTATTATAGTAGTTATATTCTTGTATATAGAAGTATTATAGTAGTTATATTCTTGTATATAGGAGCAGTATTGTAGTAGTTATATTCTTGTACACAGGGGCAGTATTATAGTAGTTATATTCTAGTATATAGAAAGTAGTATTATAGTAGTTATTTTGTCTATTATATACTAAAATACAGTGTCTCAGCAAACATAATGACACAGGGAAGGTTTGGATACAATGTCTCAGGGGAAAGTATAACACAAAGCGAGATTAGATTTTCAGTCCGAGCTCAGCAGGCAGTATCTCACATGCATTGCTTAGATACAGCAGGTCACAAGCTCTAAGCAGACAGCGCAGTATGTACAGATGTGGAATGTGAGGGGATGACGTGGCGCGGTCTCCTTCCTTCTCCCTGTAATGTTTGGCACCAGACTGTAGGGAGGGGTGGAGGGAGCTCTGGTGTACGGGGCTGTCACATGAAAGTAGCAGTCATCTTCTCCCCCTCAGCTGCACGGTTCTATCTCCTGCCGTTCATTAATCCTCAATGTGTATTAGTATTGGCTGAGATGTATTACTATAAGTTTATAAAGTCTGCACGTAAAGCTATCAGAAGAGTGAGTAAGAAAACAAAACATAGAGCTGCATTGGCCGGGAATCGAACCCGGGCCTCCCGCGTGGCAGGCGAGAATTCTACCACTGAACCACCAATGCTTGCTTGAGAAACTTACCAATTATGCCTTAAAGAGATTACAGGGGTCTGCTAACTAAGCCCCCACCCCCCCTTTCTAAGATGGAAAAACACCTATAAAAATCAATATATTAGAGTAGAGGCAACATCTCAGGATGGGACATCAAAGTAGTCCAAGTTAAAGAGGATGGTCCGTAATTTGTGATCTTTTGTAGAAAGCTTCTTACGGGTTCATCCATAAATGAATATACATTGTAAAGCAATATGTGATGTTCCACCAAACATGGACAACGGGAAAGCTCCAACCGGACCATAAGTCGGGGATGATTTTTGTATGGCTAAAAGCTTCTAATTTTCCAATTAGTTTGTTTCTCCATTACTACAAAGGAGAAATGAAGAAGAAAGAGTGTGTCTGGGAGGCAATGGGCACTGCTGGGGGCACGGACGGAGGTCTGTAGTCTCTTATATGTGGTTGGAAACATCTAAATTAGTCATTTATAAGATAAATACAACAATAAGTCAATAAAAAGTGTGATCAATGTATATGAACCTCCAGATAGACGCAATGTGCTCCTATAGAGAGACATATTCTTGATGGGTTCATCCATGATAATTATAACCATAAAGCTACATAGCCTGCAAGACCCCTACATACATTGTCACTATGTACCCCAGGTCCTAAGGTAACAATGTAACATAACCTCAAGATAACCTACAAAACTTTTCCCAGGACTTTCAATGAATGATTGGGAAGTGTGTCAGATCATTCGGACAGAAGCCGTGAACTTGTTGTCACCTCTCCATTCTTCCATCACCTCTCCATACCTCAACCAAGTGTGACCAAGGCAGAAGGAGAGGCAACATCTCACGATGGGACATCAAAGGATTGGATGGTCCATAATTTGTGATTGTGGATTACAAATTATTCCCAGATATACATTATAAAACCATGAGGGATGGTCCACCACACATTGACTACAGACAGTTTTTAGTTGGTTCCAGTTATAATGGACACCACCTTCTTTCGAACCATCAATGTCAACATTTCAATAACTGCATCAAGTCATGATGTAACATGTAGTTTATCCCCTTTAAATCACATTGTCCTATTAATTATGCTGAGTAACACAGTCTACAATCACATGACCTCCAGCCAGGGCTCCCCACGTTGGGAGATGGAGAGTTGAGTATTTCCCACAGTGTTGTGGGAAAGTCACAAGTAACCTCCAATTATTGGGATAGTGTCACCTCTTTATTGTGATGTGACGTGTGGGCTTGGGAAAGACACACTTCTCCTGCTCCAAGAGTCCTCCAGCCTTTTTGGTGTCTCTAACACTTTTAATGAGACTATGATGTCGCCATGTCCTCCTGAGGTCTACCTAAGGTACATTAATGTATTCAACTAAGGGCCCTATTCCACTGGACGATTATCGTTCGCATAATTGGTAACGATTAACAATCTCAAATGACTGCTATTGCGAAAGACCTGAAAATGTTCACTCATTTCCATGGAACGATATTCGTTACTTATGATCCTATTTGCGATTGTTTTTTCTTCGCTATCTCTTCGCTATTGCGTTCGTATCTACTGTGAACGACCGAACGTCTTATTCATTGCAAACGATTTGCGAACATTTTGCGAATGAGCAACGAAAAAAATAGGTCCAGGTCTTATAAAGCGATCAACGATTTCTCGTTCGTTCGTTAATCGTTAACTGCATTTCAACCGAACGATTTTCATTTAGATTCGAACGATTTAACGATAATCGTCTGGTGGAATAGGGCCCTTAAACACACCGCAGTTAAATAGTGTGTGACACACCGCAGTTAAATAGTGTGTGTGGGGGGGGGTTGACATTGTGGTGTAATAGGTTTTCTGAGGATGTTCTATCCCATCCGAAGTCCTCTCAACTCATTGATGATTTTTTAAATTTCTATATATTCAAACTTCCCGTGTATCTCTACACACCAGTCATAGTGACTTATGGAAAGCCAGGATCATGCCAGTCCAGTATAAGTGTCTCCTCCAGTAGGCCATGGATCGGTCATACCATAGGTCCAGCAGAAGACAACCCAATTTGGAGGTGACTTCAATTACTTGCCACTAGGGTCTCTTCTCTTTGGTTGATTTACAACTTGTTAGGTTAGTCTGGTGTGTACACATGTAGTGCAAAGATTGCGGATGACCACCCAATGGACCCAAGGAGCCACACTTTGACACTACCAAGGCACTGATGTGTCTTTAGGCCAGATCAAGGTCAGATTTGTGGACCAGCTCTGCCATGCTGTCAGAAACCAAGCCGCGTTCTCGGCTACCAGATCTGCCAGAGGCTGGCCTAATAGGGGAGCCGACTGTGTCCGTAGCAATTGGCCTGACTGGTTGCTTGGAGAATGGTGACGGCGTCCCTAGCAGCCAGTCCGGTTGCTGGGGTCGTGAAAGCGTCCATTTATTATGCTGTAGCCAGGGCTGCCTGCCCACGGCTGAGCAGCACAGCTGATCTCAGTCTTATTGGAAAGATTGGCGTCCGGCACCGCCAGTGCATCTATAGTATGTTTCCTGGGGCTGGAGTCTCAGCCTCAATCATGCCTGAGGTTGGGACTCCAAGTCCCATAAGTATCCTTCCCATTCATGTGTTCCTTGGCTGCCTAGTTTACTAGTGTATCTTGACCTAGCGTTTTATCCTGCATTGTATTTTCTGGTTATCTGACTTCTGGCTCTTGACTTTTTGACTACCATCTTGGATTCTGTATTGTACTGGGCCCCTTTTGTGTTATTGACCCAGACCTCTGACCTTGCCTTATTGTGTGTGTTTTTCTAGTTTTGTTCTGTGTTGCACTTAATTGAGATCATGGTTTGCCGTCCAGTTGTCCATTGCCATCTAGGGCTTCAGAGGCACTTAGGCAGGGACAGCGGGGAGGGTGCCAGCATCAAGGTTTGTCTATCCTTGTGTTATTGTGTCCCTGATTCCTAACGCATGTATTGGCTCAATATAAGAATAGGGGCACAAGGAACCCATTATCTATGAAGTTCTGTTGGTTTATCCTTTTTATTATTTTACAGTAAGGTTTAAATTGGGACCCAATCAGTCCTGTACCGACTGCAGTTGTGGATCTGCTGTACCATCACTATCGATGGCAAAAGCCGCACCAGGGAGCAGAGTCTAAGGGGCCGCTGGTCTTCACCAGAGCCTGCTGCAAGGTGAGTTAGATTTGCTGAGGCAGGTGACCCCCAGGTCACTATCTCTGGCTTGGCTTGCTAGTGGTGGTGGAGCCAGAGAGCAGGCAGGAATCTGAGGCATTACTCACGGGCAGAGGTCATGGGCAGCAGTCACAGGCAGGAATCACGGCAGGAGAGCTAGTGGGAGCAATGTAGAGGCTCCAATGGGGGGTCAGGGTCAGGACAGGGTCAGGAATTTATAGGGAGTGCTTGGTTGCAACTAACCATTTCAATCGTAGATGGCGTAGGTGGCGGAGACACGCGCCCAGGAGGAGACAGGGGCTCGGATGGGTAAGGTGCTCCGAGGGGCCTAAGAGGAGGTGGTGCGGGGCCCTGGTGTGTGGGCATGTGCAGAGAAGCATGTGAAGCCTGGGGAGCGGGTGCGGCGGTGGTGCAGAGCACGGGACACTGCCAAAGCCTTCACAAGTCTGCGTCCAATGGGATGATATGGCAGGTGGGACAATTGGCCACAATTACTACCTGAGAATCCTACATCCATTGATACAGCACAGCGCACTCATAACTTAAGGCAAGTCTATACTATCAAAGTGAATTTCAGGTATAGACAAAGAGCAAACACATAAACTTCACTGACATATAGATATTTATTTATTTATCATTTTTAAATAACTGTAATTAAGTAAAAGAGTTAAAAAGAAAAAAACATGAAGCCCTGCATTGGCCGGGAATCGAACCCGGGCCTCCCGCGTGGCAGGCGAGAATTCTACCACTGAACCACCAATGCTTGACATATCAATTGTTAGTTCATAAAAGTTTTTTGTACGTACGATGTATGTAATCTCAAAGTAGTAGGTATACAATATGTCTATATAGGGGGAGATTTATCACAGGGGTGTAAAGTGAAACTGGCTCAGTTGCCCCTAACAACCAATCAGATTCCACCTTTCATTCCTCACAGATTCTTTGAAAAATAAAAGATGGTATGTGATTGGTTGCTAGGGGCAACTGAGCCAGTTTCAATTAACAACCTTGTTTGATAAATCTCGCCCTATGGGGGAGATTTATCAAACCGGTGTAAAGTAGAATTGTCTTGAATTGAATTGCCAGCAACCAGTGGACAATAGAGCCAATGCTCGTTCTTCAGCTCAACACCCCATGTAACAGCAATCATTGCTGTGTAATAGGATGTGTAAAAAAGCGCCAATCAATGAGATCATTGACATGATGCTGATCGGTTCATCAAGACCAAATATTTAATTTTTCATCTTGAAGACCATCTACAGTATTGTGAGACTTCTGTGTGCAATAAGGGAGAGCTACTAAATATCTAAGACGTTAACACTTCATAGACTGTATAGCCCGGTCACAAGGTCACCAGAATGTAACATAACATCAAGAAAGGTCTACAAAACTTTTCCCAGGACTTTTATTAGATGATCGGGGAGTGTCAGTGTCAGAATAGTGGAGGAGGGAGAAGTGGCTGAAGCCGTGAGCATGTTGTCACCTCTCCATTCTTCTATCACCTCTGCATACGTCCACCAAGTGTGACCAAGGGACATGGGACATCAGAGGACTCTGGGTCAGGAGGAAAGTTCCTAATTTACCATCTTAGGAAGAGGATTCATGCATATATAATATACATATATATATACAGTATATACATATATATATATATATATATATATATATATATATATATATATATATACAAATCAAGGAGAGATGTCCCACCTCACAACGATAGATAAACACCAACTGGGTATAATTTTGTGTCAATATCTATAATTTAGATTAAAAAATTATGAATTATTATTCTTACTATATGATTTTTTTCAGTTACTCCAGATACCATAAACTCATTTCGAACCATCAATGTTCCAAGACCAGTTGCATGAATAAAACCCCCCCAAAACATGCTCTTCTAACAACTGTTTAGGATTACTTAAAAATAACATTGAAACATGTGGTCCATCCACTTTATCCTCAAGGTCATGGTGTAAAGTAGTCAACAAGTACGTAATCTCCACTTAGGACTCCAATATCCGGGAGATGGAGAGTTGAGTATTTCCCACAGTATTGTGTGAAAGTCACAAGGAACCTCTAAATATGGGGATAGTGTCACCTCTTTATTGTGATGGGAAGTGTGGGCTTGGGAAGGACACACTTCTCCTGCTTCAAGAGTCCTCCAGCCTTTTGGTGTCTCCAACACTTTTATTGATGTCACCAAGTCCTCCAGAGGTCTACCTAAGTTACGTTAATGAATTCAACTTAAACACATCCCAGTTAAATAGTGGGGGGTAGATATTTTATTGGCAGTTTGATGTCACCGTGTCCTTCAGAGGTCCACCTAAAACATATCAGCATGCTTCACTCAGAGGCATCTCTAGGCTAGACTGTATATTGTGTTGTAAGAGTTTTCCTCAGCACATTCAGCCACGTTTTATTTCTTCTCCATTCCTATCTATCCAAAAGATTACTAGATCCTCCACAATTCATCTTGTGTCCACTCAAAAACGAGAACTATTAACCCCAAAACCTCCTCAGTCTGGGTTGTTTGAGGGAAAACAAGAACAGAATAGAAGGAATATCTGAACAGATAATGGTCTGGGAGACGGTTCCCTTTACTGAGCCATGGAAAATGTTGATGTTAAACCATGTGATTGGAATTCTTACTTGAGTCTTGTACTGACATGCTTCTTCCCTGTGAATCTGCACACTAATGTCCAAAAAAACTAAATCTGGTATCTGTCAGTAAGACATCAGAGAAGGTCAGGGTCATCCTGGGCCAGTAACCGAAGGCCGAAGTGCATTTTATTTTCTATCATTTACAGTAAAGTTTCCACCTCTTTACATGCATGGCTTAAAGGGTTCTTCTAGCTCGTCTTGTGTACCCAAAACATCCAATGAATGTTCTGTTATAACGTAGATGAGCCCTCTATGTATCCCATCCAAACGGATGTGGACAGTATCCGTACTCTGAGGTGTTTATGTGAAAACACAAGAATTGTAAGACATTTGCAAGGTTTAGCAGATTGAAAGCTGATAGGACTTCCTCATACTAATACATGGACATTGGAAAGTATGATGTATTACTAGAGCTCCACCAGGATTTTCACCGCCTGGGGGATCTTATTGCATTTAGTCTGTTTATACCCAAACATTTAACCATGGATGAGTCTAGACCAAGAGAAGACCAAACAGATCTTTTCTTTGGGCTCTTGAGGAACCATGATGAAGAGTTTCCCACAGTTCACTGCTTTTTTGGTAATGTTTCTTTTGGTGTCCTGAGAATTCCATGTCCACGGGAACGATAAACGCCTGTCAACTAGGACTTTAAAGTACATAGTTCTGTCATACAGGCCCATCCTTCCCATGCAGGTTATAGGGTCCAGAGGTGGATTGATCCAACCTTGTTCCAACCTACAGACATCTTTTGACACCTTCTCGATCTAGAGTGTTTATTGATAGCCATCCTTTGGTTTTTTGTTAATCTATGGTCATTTTATTCTGGGTCTGCTCCAAAAGGAAGAGTCGTACATTTGTAGACAGCTGTTTCAAGGTTGTTGTAACTTGTCAGTATACACGAGGATACCAGTTGGCTAGAGATATGCCTTAGGGCCTCTTTACATGACCTAACTTAACTGGACATAGAAGCATTGATCCGTGAGATTAATGAAGTGTCTTTACAAGGCTCAATCCATGATGTGGCCAGGTCTAACCTTACACCTAGTTTCCGTTGATTGGTGGTATTTATATCCATAAAAAAAATCTTATTCCAGATAGAATTCTCAAATATTCACTTTCCTCTTGTTTTTATAAATCATAAAGACAATAAAATGTCAGTTCTGGAGTTTTCCACATCTTAGTTCTGCAAATTGTTACACGTTGCAGTAGACAATGTTATTACCTGACAATCCTACATCCAGTTACAGCACAGAGTATTCACATACGACTTGGGTTTAAAGTGTTACATGGGCGACTTCCGAGTAGTTAAACTAATGGGAAAAAGAAGAAAACACACAAATAGTTTTTGTGTTCTTCCACAATTTTTATAAATCGGTTTATGAAGTTTCTTCCACAAAGTAGAGTGAAAAAAATAGTCTGCATTGGCCGGGAATCGAACCCGGGCCTCCCGCGTGGCAGGCGAGAATTCTACCACTGAACCACCAATGCTTGGCATGCATTAATTTTGACTGCTTTAGGAGGTATCCTCAGTACGGAAGAGAATATCTCAGTAATCAGGAAGGGGGGGGGGATGTCTGATGGGAATCAAACTGATCCTGAGAATAGGGGTCAATTGTACCATGAATGAATGAATGAATGAATGAATGAATGAAACATATCTAATTGGGTTATTTCTAAAATAAATATATTAATCTAAATCTTCAGTCATTGGACCAAGGGACCTACTATAGGGAGAAGTTACAGATCAGGCCAATATTGCTCTATGCAATAGGGCCGGAAACCAGTGGACAATGGAGCCAACGCTCATTCTTCAGCTCATCTCCCCATGTAATAGCCACCATTCAAAAAGACCTCCCGAACTGTCTAATAGGATCTGTAAACAAGCGCTAATCAATCATTGTCATAATGCTGATCGATTCATCAAGACCTAATATTTAATTTTTCATCTTGAAGACCATCTACAGTATTGTGAGACTTCTGTGTGCAATATGTGAGAGCTACAAAATATCCAAGACGTTAACACTTCATAGAGTATATAACCCGGTCACAAGGTCACCAGAATGTAACATAACATCAAGAAAGGTCTACAAAACTTTTCCCAGGACTTTTATTAGATGATCGGGGAGTGTCAGTGTCAGAATAGTGGAGGAGGGAGAAGTGGCTGAACCCGTGAGCATGTTGTCGCCTCTCCATTCTTCTATCACCTCTGCATACGTCCACCAAGTGTGACCAAGGCAAAAGGAGAGGCAACATCTCAGCATGGGACATCAGAGGACTCTGGGTCAGGAGGAAAGTTCTTAGTTTTCCATCTTAGGAAGAGGATTCATCTATATATATATATATATACAGATCAACTAGAGATGTTAGATAAACACCATCTGGATATAATTCTGTGTCAATATGAAGATTAAAGAGTTATAATTTATTATTCTTACTATATGATTTTTTTCAGTTACAAAAGATACCATAAACTCCTTTCGAACCATCTATGTTCCAAGACCAGTTGCATAAAAAAAAAAAAACATGCGCTTCTCACAACTATTTAGGATTACCTAAAATAACATTGAAAAATGTGATCCCTCCACTTTTTCCTCAAGGTCATAGTGTAAAGTAGTCAACAAGTACATAATCTGCACTTAGGACTCTGATGTCCGAGAGATGGAGAGTTAAGTATTTCCCACAGTATGCCTGGGCCTCACCAGATTGACCAAGAGGGTGCTAGAGCCTCACCATCTATGGTAGAGTAAGTCCATGCAAATATAAAAACTATTGTTCAGTCTACCCTCCATTTGTCTCCTAATCTCTGTATAATATAAAATAAGTACAAAATGAGTCAATAATGTTCCTAAAGGAGAGATTGTTGGAGTCCGGGAAAGGATTGTGCAGCTTGTGGTCACTTTTGTGAGAACTGCCTCCTCAGGCCCGCCTCACAGTTTGAGAAGCACTGCTCTAGAGGTCCATCTGAAACATATCAGTGTTCTTCACTCTGAGGCATCTCCAGGCTAGACTGTATATTGTGGTGTAAAAGGTTTCCTCAGAATATTCAATCACATTTGATGGCTTCTCCATTCCTATGTATCCAAAAGATCACTAGATCATCCAGAATTCATCTTGTGTCCACTTAACAAAGAGATCAATTAACCCCAAAACCTCCTCAGTCTGGGTTGTTTGAGGGAAAACAAGAACAGAATAAAATGAATATCTGAACAGACAATGGTTTGGAGGATGGTTCCTATCAAAGAGCCACGGGCAATGTTGATGTTAAAACATTTTATTGTAATTTTTATTGAGTCTTGGGCTGAAATGCTGATTCCCTGTGAATCTACACACTACTATCCTGAAAACTAAATCTGGTATCTGTCAGTAAGACATCAGAGAAGGTCGGGGTCATCCTGGGCCAGTAACCGAAGGCTAAAGTGCATTATATTTTCTATCATTTGCAGTGAAGTTTTCACCTCTTTACATGCATGGCTTAATGGTTTTTCTAACTGGTCTTGTGTACCCAAAACATCCAATGAATGTTCTGTTATAACGTAGATGAGCCCTCTATGTAGCACATCCACACGGATGTGGACAGACCATCGAGAAACCATGATAGAGAGTTTCCCACAGTCATTCCTTTTCTGATAATGTTTCTTTTGGTGTCTTGAGAATTTCATGTCCACGAAATGATGAACACCAGTCAGCAAGGACTTTTAAGTACATAGTTGTGTCATACAGGCCCATCCTTCCCATGCAGGTTATAGGGTCCAGAGGTGGGCTGCTTCAACCTTGTTCCAACCTACAGACATCTTTTGACACCTTCTCGAGCTAGAGAAGCCACCCTTCGTATGTAGAGACAGGTAGATTACGTAGATGGGTCCCTCTCCGTGCTGCAATTGGAGCATATTACTTTCCAACCAACATATACACCTTTTGACACCTTCTCACTATATAGTGGAATAGATACACAGATTATTATTAAGACAGTATTAGGGGTTTTATGCTGAGTCTGCTCCAAAAGGAAGAGTCAACTATTTGTAGACAGCTGTTTTTAAGTTGTTGTTGTTGTACGTAACTTGTCAGTACACAGTAGGATACCAGTTGGCTAGGGCCAAAGCCTTAGGGCCTCTTTACATGACCCAACTTAGAAGCATTGATTCGTGATATTAACGGAGAGCCTTTCCAAGGCTCAGTCCATGATGTGGCCAGGTCTAACCTTACACCTAGTTTCCTTTGATTGATGGTATCTATATCCATAAAAAAAATCTAATTCCGAATAGAATTCTTAAATATTCACTTTCCTCGTGTTTTTATGATTCATAAAGACTATAAAATGTCAGTTCTGGAGTTTTCCACGTCTTAGTTCTGCAAGTTGTTACACGTTGCAGTAGACAATGTTATTACTTGACAATCCTACATCCAGTTACAGCACGGAGTATTCAGATACGACTTGGGTTTAAAGTGTTACATGCGCGACTTCCAAGTAGTTGAACTAATGTGGTGGAAAAAGAACACACAGATGGTTTTTGTGGTCTTCCACATTCTTTATGAATCGGTTTATGAAGTTTTCTCCACAAAGTTGGGTAAAAAAAAAAGTTAAGCTGCATTGGCCGGGAATCGAACCCGGGCCTCCCGCGTGGCAGGCGAGAATTCTACCACTGAACCACCAATGCTTGCCATGAGAAAGCTTTGACTCCTCTAAGAGGTATCCTCAGTAGTGAATATTATAATCTTGAGAATAGGGGTCATTTTTTGAATAAAAAAAATGAATGAATGAATGAATGAATGAATGAATGAATGAAAACATGGTTAGTCACCACTCCAGGTACTCTCTATGAGACTCCAAACATTGCACTTGGAAAAGTTTAGAAGCCCCATAGAGCATAAAGGTAGCACTGGTCACACATGCCCGATGGTGCTTCTTTTAGGGAATGATTGATGCCTGTTTTTGGGATAGGTATAAATTCCGCTCTTAGGAAACTGCAATGAAGATGTATTATTGTAGTTATATAGAATAGTAATACTAATAGTATAATATATAATTGCATTTGATCCACCACCAATTTCATTACGTCTTTCTTGCACTTTAGTGTCCAAAGAAATTTTTTCATCCAACATTCCCCTAGTGCAGGTTATAATAAAATGCACATTGCAGGGATATTAGCACCACCTGTCAGGTAGCAGATTGTTTGTGCCCACGTGTCTTCAGGAGACAAAAGGAGATTTAGGGGAGAGAAGTGTGCCGGAGAAGTGTGTCTAGGTGAGGATACTTGAGTGAGCAGGTCACACTTCTGTCGGACTCCTGTAGAGCGAGGATCACAGGATGAGGAGGTGACAAGACTCCGTATCCCATCCTCACAGGGATTTCTGACCATACTCTCCCACCCGATTAGTTATTGGGCTGACACATTGGACTATCCATTCCTATGGACCACACAGTGGCCGTTAAGGAACAGCTAATAATTCTAAAGGGAAGAAGAAGTTAAGTATTTTTTAGTTAAGTAATTAAGAAAAAACAATTAAGTAATTTTCTAAAAAAAAAAATTCTTTCTAATTTTTTTTTATTTCCTAGCTAGTTATACACATAAAACAACACTATGTGGCGATATGTCTGTAAAGAAGATCAAAAGAAAGAGAAGTGTGCCGGGTGATGATAGAGCTGTAATGTAGGGAGCCTCCCTGCTAGGTGTGTGGCGGGAGGTCTGTGGTCCTTCTCCTATGTGAGAAGAAACCTATTTCTAATTGGGTCATCTAGAAAAAAAACCCAATAAAAAACAACAACAATGATTCTGAACCTTTAGTCAGTAGTCAGACTTTGCTTCCATAATAGAATGACTTACCATGATGTTGTTAGGTTCATCTATATCAGGTAAGGTCAAGAACGGAAGAAAGGAATATTGGTCAAATGGCAATAACGTATGAAACCAACAATTCCGACCTATAAACACCACAAAACTCTGACACTCCACCCCCACCCCCACCCCCATAGTTTAAGGTATAATGTTTAGTTCAGTAGAACAAGTTTCCAAAACTTAAGATGCCCATACACCTCCAGCAATTTTGGCCAACTATGTAAGGTATGTGGTGGTCTTCCAACAGATGATGTTGGTGGAGAGAAGGGTCGGTTGTGTTAGTAGCTATTATTAAAACCTTTAAAACTCCCTATGCATAATAAGTTGAAGCTACAAAGCATCAGAAACACCAAAACTACATAAATTATAACTATATACCCCAGTCATAAGGTCATTAGAACAAGAAAAAAAGTACAAAACTTTCCCAAAACTTTTATTAGATTATCGGGGAGTGTGTCAGATCAGTGGAGGAGGGACATGTGGCTAAAGTCGTGAACATGTTGTCACCTCTCCATTCTTCTACCACCTCTCCATACATCCACCGAGTGTGACCAAGACAAAAGGAGGTGCAACATCTCAGGATGGAACATCAAAGGAATCTGGTTGAACAGGATGGACCATGAGCTGTGAACATTATCAGGAAGTTTTTAGACATTCCATCCACAGATATAGTATAAAGCTATGACAGATGGTTTACCTTTGATAGTAGATGAACACCAACTGGGCATAACTCTAGTTGTAAACTTGACATCATGAAGTTACTGTTTTTGTTCTTGTTGTTATTTTTTTTCTCATTTTTTTTTTAACTACTATATTATTTCCTTTTACAGCTGACACCACCTACAGCTTTTAAACCATCAATGCCAAAATGTCGGGACCATTTAAAGAGATTTGATCATAAAACAAAGATCAGAAAAATATACTTTACTCTATAAGACAAGGACATGTTTACCATGGTGTTAACCAGTCAACAGGTCATCTGCACAGTCTGGGAAATTGAGAGTTGAGTATTTCCCACAGTGTTGTGTGAAAGTCACAAGGAACCTCCAATTATTGGGATAGTGTCACCTATTTATTGTGATGTGAAGTGTGGGCTTGGGAAAGACACACTTCTCCTGCTCCAAGAGTCCTCCTGCCTTTTGGTGTCTCTTGGTGTATAAAGCTCTGCCTGAAATCTAGCAATGTTCTTCACTCTGTCGTAGACTATACTGTATATTGTCATGTAAGAGGTTTCCTAAGGACACTGTCAACTTTGATGCCTTTTCCCTTCCTATATAACCAATGGTCAAAAGTTCAAAATTGAATTTCCATCAAATTACAGTACAGGCGTGGCTTAATGAACCACTCATTGAGCTCTCTATGGGACTCTAAACAAAGTTCAGAAGCCACATAGAGAATGAATGGAGCAGTGGTCACTCATGCTTATTGGTGCTCTATTTATACAGGGGACAAACGAAACAGCTCTAAGGATCGGTATAATTTTAGGTCTTGACATTACTCTTTTAAGGGTTTTTTAAGAGTTACTGCATGAAGCACTATCATCATAGGTAAATAGAACTCAACAATTGTACGCTATAATTCATGGAGTGTTCCATCCTTGTTTCTACATCACACATTCCTCTAGCGCAGGTTGGTTATAATAAAATGGACATTGCAGGGACATTAGCACCACCTGTCAGGTGGCAGCATACCGTTTGTGTCCACATGACTACAGGAGACAAAAGGAAGAGAAGTGTGTCGGAGAAGTGTGTCTAGGTGAGGATACTGGAGTGAGCCGGTCACACTTCCGTCGGATTCCTGTAGAGCGAGGATCACAGAATGGGAAGGTGAAAATACTCCATAATACTCACTGGGATTTCTGGCCATACTCTTTCATGTTTGTTTTAAATTATGTAATTATTTATTTTTTTTATTTCTTCCTTTCAAATTATTACCTATCTAGTAATATACATAAAACATTCCAGTATGCCTATAACTCTGTGAAAAAGATCAAAAGAAAAGAGAGGTGTACCCAGGTGACAATGGAGCCGTAAAGTAGGAGCCCTGCTGGGTGTACAGCGGGAGGTCTGTGGCTCCACTTGTATGTGGGAAGAAACTTACATCTAGTTGGGTCATTTATATCTAGAGAAGAAAGAAACATAATAATAATGGTATAAAAAAAATAAAACCAACCAATCTGAACCTTCAGTCAGTGGTCGCACTTTGCTTCCGTAACAGAATATACAGTATAAATACAAGGATGAAAACAACAATTTCTAACTAAAACGAGATTGAGGAAAGTGTTAGATCAATGGAGGATGAACAAATGGCAGAAGCCGTGAACTTGTTGTCACCTCTCCATTCATCTATCACCTCTCCATGCATCCACCAAGTGTGACCAAGACAAAAGGAGAGGCAACATCTCAGGATGGGACATTAAAGGACTCTGGATGAAGAGGATGGACAATAATCTGTAATCGTGGGAAGAAAGTTTCCATAAATTCCATCCACAGATCTTCAAATACTTCAACATTTCCTTAAAATAATCTAGAAAAATATACTTTACTTAATAACACAAGGTCATGTTTATCATGGTGTAAACCAATCAACGTGTCATCTCCAATGAAGACTCCATGGAAAATGGAGAGTTGAGTATTTCCCACACTATTGTGTAAAAGTCACAAGGAACTTCCAATTATTGGGATAGTGTCACCTCTTTATTGTGATGTGAAGTGTGGGCTTGGGAAAGACACACTTCTCCTGCTCCAAGAGTCCTCCAGCCTTTTGGTGTCTCCAACACTTTTATTGAGACTTTAATGTCACCATGTCCTCTAGAACAGTGATTTTCAACCTTTTTTGAGCCGCGGCACACTTTTTATACTTAAAAAATCCAGGGCCACACCACCAACCAAAATGGCACAAAATGACACTAAAACAGTACATATTATACATAAAGTTAATAATATAGATTCTAAATGTATTTATACTCACTCAGTGTGAAACCTGGGCCTGTTTTCTTCTCCCCCCTGTGCTTCTTTCTACCATACTCCCCCCCCCCTACTTCTCTCCTGTGCTTCTCTCCACCATACTTCTCCCCCCTGCTTCTCTCCTGTGCTTCTCTCCACCATACTTCTCACCCCTGCTTCTCTCCTGTGCTTCTCTCCACCATACTTCTCCCCCCTGCTTCTCTCCTGTGCTTCTCTCCTGTGCTTCTCTCCCCTATGCTTCTCTCCACCATACTTCTCCCCCCTGCTTCTCTCCTGTGCTTCTCTCCCCCATGCTTCTCTCCTGTGCTTCTCTCCACCATACTTCTCCCCCTGCTTCTCTCCTGCATGATTCTCTCCTGTGCTTCTCTCCACCATACTTCTCCCCCCTGCTTCTCTCCCCCATGCTTCTCTCCTGTGCTTCTCTCCACCATACTTCTCCCCCTGCTTCTCTCCTGCATGATTCTCTCCTGTGCTTCTCTCCACCATACTCCTCCCCCCTGCTTCTCTCCCCCATGCTTCTCTCCTGTGCTTCTCTCCACCATACTTCTCCTCCCTGCTTCTCTCCTGTGCTTCTCTCCCCATGCTTCTCTCCTGTGCTTCTCTCCACCATACTTCTCTCCCCCTGCTTCTCTCCTGTGCTTCTCTCCCCCATGCTTCTCTCCTGTGCTTTTCTCCACCATACTTCTCTCCACCAAACTTCTCTCCCCCCTGCTTCTCTCTGCTGTTTCTCTCCCCCATCCCCAGGTTTCTCTCCCCCCCCCTTCCTCCTCACCTCCTCCGAGATGGTCGCCGCTGCTGTCCGCCTCACCTATTGGCCGCCCGTAGGGCCCGAACGTGTTCCTCCAATTCGCGGAGACCGGGAGCGTGGTGCGCTGCGGCGGGCCGTAGCGCACACATTGATTGGATGCGTGCATCACGGCCCGCCGCAGCGCACCACGCAACTGCCCACATTATAATCCGCCACTGCATTGCTGGGGAACAAAGGGGCACCATAGTTTGGGGAACTTTCCCCGCGGCACACCCGACCACACTGGTTGAAAATCACTGCTCTAGAGGTCCACCTAAAGAATACTCAAACACTACAGGCACATAACCTGACTATATACTATAAAAGATCAAGTAACCCAAAAGACTCCTCAGTCTGGGTTGTTGGACAGAAATGGGACGATTCCAAGCACTGACCCATAGACATGTTGATGATAAGCCATTTTATGTAATTCTTGACTGAGACCTGATCTGCACCAAGATGTGCGCCTCAAAATACCACTGTGCTTCTCTATTTTGATGCCCCGTATTTCACCAGGTCCCTATCGGAGACTTGGGCAGAGGATAGCGGCAGCCCCAGTATACTACATACCTACAATAGTGTTGTGTCTAAAGTACGACCTATCCAGATGAGTGTGCCTGACACTGCTCACCCAGGATAACACCAAACATGCAGCACCTGTCTGGTTCTTCTCTTTCTTTGCATATTATCCTACTGAGACTTGAGTAGAAAAGCTGGTTTCCTCTATATCTACAAATAACCTAAAACTAACTGTGATATCGGTCACCCTAGGTTCTGCAATTTTCCAGCACCTTCCTTACCTTTCCACCATAAATAGTGTAACAATGCAGGAGAAAAGGGGTAGATAGGTAGGTCACACTAGTAAGTAGACAGCCCCCCCTCCCCCATTACGTATGGAGGTGCCTCAGTGCCCCAGTCCCTCAGTAGATAGCCCTCAGTTGGTATTTTCCCCGGAGGATAACCACTCCAGCAGTTAGTTTCCCCCTTTATATAACCTCCGGTAGGTATTTCCCCTATAGATAGCCCCAATATGTAATTGCCCCTGTAGATTGCCCCCTGTAGTCATTAAACATATTCAGTAATGACAATTACCCTTTATCAGTGCACCTAGTTTGCTCTATTTTGCTGTGATATCGTATGTATATTGTCACATATGTGTCGTATGTATATTGATACCAGTAAGTTCTCAGCTTTCAGCTGGATACTCTGACTTGTTCAGGATTCTCTCTGGGAAAAAAAAGTGTTACAAGTGCTAGTTCTGCAAGCTGCCACATGTACAGTAGTGAGAATCCTACACCCGGCGTTATAGGACAGAGATATCACTGCCATTTTTATAAGAGTGACTTCTCAGTAAGCCGAATCAAAGGGTAAAAGCCGAATCAAAGGGTAAAAGGAGAGAACAGATACACCGAACACTTCTATCTTTATACTTCCATTCATGAAGTTTCCTCCACACTATTGGGTAAAAAAAAACTCATCTGCATTGGCCGGGAATCGAACCCGGGCCTCCCGCGTGGCAGGCGAGAATTCTACCACTGAACCACCAATGCTTGATATGAGAGAGACAGAAAGTGGCAGGTTCTGCAATCTAAAGTCTATATAGGACTTTAAAGGGGTAGTGCGGTGCTAAACATTTATTCACAAAATAACACACATTACAAAGTTTTACAACTTTGTACTGTGTGTTATGTATGTGAATGGCCCCCTTCCCCGTGTTTCCCCCCACCCATGCTAGACCCGCAAGTGTTGGTGCATTATACTTACCGCATTCGTGTCGACCCCCGTCCGCCATCTTGGAACAATGACGTCGTCTTCGGGAGGCCGGTCGAACCGCTCCATCCGTCCCTCATGCCAGCCCCCCTATGCCGCGTCACAAGCTGCTCAGCCGCAATTGGCTAAGCACAGTTCTGCCGGCCTCCTGAAGACGACGTCATTGTCCCAAGATGGCGGACGGGGGTCGACACGAATGTGGTAAGTATAATGCACCAACACTTCCGGGTCTAGCGTGGGTGGGGGGAAACACAGGGAAGGGGGCCATTCACATACATAACACACAGTACAAAGTTGTATAACTTTGTAATGTGTGTTATTTTGTGAATAAATGTTTAGTGCCGCACTACCCCTTTAAGCACTACCCCTTTACTTTATTTTCTCCTATGGGAAGAGTAAGATTACATGGGAATTATTGTAATACAAACATTTTCCATTACTCACAGTAAACTATACAGATCTAGTCTAGACCAATGCTTCTCTACTGAATTGGTATACCACAACTAGAGATGTAACCTGAAGCCGATGGGCCTAGATGTAAATGTGATAGTACTATCCTTTTCATATAGGGATGGGAAACTTTATAGGTTCCTCAGCTTCCTTGGGCCGGGTGCAACGACACCCTGTGCACCCTCTATAACTACGCACAATTATAACTTATAACTAATAACACACAATTGCACGCTATAATTCATTAAGTCTTCCATCCATGTTTCTACATCACACATTCCTCTAGCGCAGGTTGGTTGTAATAAAATGGACATTGCAGGGACATTAGCACCACCGGTCAGGTGTCAGCATACCGTTTGTGTCCACATGACTACAGGAGACAAAAGGGAGAGAAGTGTGTCGGAGAAGTGTGTCTAGGTGAGGATACTGGAGTGAGCAGGTCACACTTCTGTCGGACTCCTGTAGAGCGATGATCACAGAATGAGGTGGAGACAAGACTCCATATCTCATCCTCACAGGGACTTCCGGCCATACTCTCCCACCTAATCGGATATAGGGCTGACACATTGGACTTGCCATCACTATGGCCCACACAGTATCACACAGTCAATCAGGAGCAGGGAGCAGTGAAGGAACATCCCAACATGCCTATACGTCTGTGAAAAACATCAAAAGAAAGAGAAGTGTGTCCGGGTGACAATGGAGCCGTAATTTAACATCCCTGCTGGGTCTATGGCCTGAGGTCTGAGGTTCCTCTTGTATGTGGAAAGAAACTTACATCTAGTTGGGTCATCTAAATATATAGAAGAAAGTTACATAATAAAAATGGAATTAAAAAAAATAAAACCAATAAATCCGAATCTTCAGTCAGTGGTCGTACTTTGCTTCCATAATGGAAAATATTACCATGATACTGTTGGGTTCCTCATATTAGGTATAGTTAAGTATTGAAGAGAAGAACCTTATCTGGTCAAATGTCAATAAAGTATAAAGGATGAAACCAACAATTTCTACCTAAAAACCTGATCTGGGAGTGTGTCAGATCAATGGAGGAGGAACAAATGGCAGAAGCCGTGAACTTGTTGTCGCCTCTCCATTCTTCTATCACCTCTCGATGCATCCACCAACTGTGACCAAGACAAAAGGAGAGGCAACTTCTCAGGATGGGACATCAAAGGACTCTGGTTGAAGAGGATGGACAATAATCTGTAATCGTGTTTAGACAGTTTTTAGAAATTCCATCCACAAATATAGTATGAAGCTATGGAGATGTTCCACCTCACACTGTTAGTAGATGAACGCCAACTAGGCATAATTCCTCATCAATAAGTAAAATTAACATCATGGAGTTACTGTTGTTGGTTTTTATTGCTGTTATTATTTATTTACATGTTTTCACCACTATTGTCTTTTCTCTTACAGCTGACACCAGTTATAGCTTTTTTTTAACCATCAATGCCAAATTTTCAAGACCAGTTGAAGGAAAGACTGTGATCTTCAAATACTTCAATATTTCCTTAAAATAATCTAAAAAATATACACTACCGTTCAAAAGTTTGGGGTCACCCAAACAATTTTGTGTTTTCCATGAAAAGTCACACCTCTTCACCACCATACGTTGTGAAAGGAATAGGAAATAGAGTCAAGACATTGACAAGGTTAGAAATAATGATTTGTATTCGAAATAACATTGTTTTTACATCACACTTTGGTTTCGTCAAAGAATCCTCCTTTTGCAGCAATTCCAGCATTGCCCACCTTTGCCATTCTAGCTGTTAATCTGTTGGGGTAAGCTGGAGAAATTGCACCCCACGCTTCTAGAAGCAGCTCCCACAAGCTGGATTGGTTGGATGGGCACTTCTGGCGTACCATACGGTCAAGCTGCTCCCACAACAGCTCAATGGGGTGGTGATCTGGTGACTGCGCTGGCCACTCCATTACCTATGATAGAATACCAGCTGCTGCTTCTGCTGGAAATAGTTCTTGCACAATTTGGAGGTGTTTAGCGTCATTGTCCTGTTGTAGGATGAAATTGGCTCCAATCAAGCGCTGTCCACTGGGTATGGCATGGCGGTGCAAAATTGAGTGATAGCCTTCCTTATACAGAATCCCTTTTACCCTGTACAAATCTCCCACCTTACCAGCACCAAAGCAACCCCAGACCATCACATTACCTCCACCATGCTTAACAGATGGCGTCAGGCATTCTTCCAGCATCTTCTCATTTGTTCTGCGTCTCACAAACGTTCTTCTTTGTCATCCAAACACCTCAAACTTGGATTCATCCGTCCACAACACTTTTTTCCAGTCTTCCTCTGTCCAATGTCTGTGTTCTTTTGCTCATCTTAATCTTTTTCTTTTATTGGCCAGTCTCAGATATGGCTTTTTTTTTGCCACTCTGCCCTGAAGCCCAAAATCTTCACTGTAGATGTTGACACTGGTGTTTTGCGGGTACTATTTAATGAAGATGCCAGTTGGGGACCTGTGAGGCGTCTGTTTCTCAAACTAGAGACTCTAATGAGCTTATCTTCTTGCTTAGTTGTGCAACGCGGCCTCCCACTTCTTTTTCTACTCTGGTTAGAGCCTGTTTATGCTGTCCTCTGAAGGGAGTAGTACACAACGTTGTAGGAAATCTTCAATTTCTTAGCAATTTCTAGCATGGAATAGCCTTCATTTCTAAGAACAAGAATAGACTGTCGAGTTTCAGATGAAAGTTCTCTTTTTCTGGCCATTTTGAGCGTTTAAATGACCCCACAAATGTGATGCTCCAGAAACTCAACCTGCTCAAAGGAATGTAAGTTTTGTAGCTTCTGTAACGAGCTAGACTGTTTTCAGATGTGTGAACATGACTGCACAAGGGTTTTCTAATCATCAATTAGCCTTCTGAGCCAATGAGCAAACACATTGTACCATTAGAACACTGGAGTGATAGTTGCTGGAAATGGGCCTCTATACACCTATGTAGATATTGCACCAAAAACCAGACATTTGCTGCTAGAATAGTCATTTACCACATTAGCAATGTATAGAGTGTATTTGTTTAAAGTTAGGACTATTTTAAAGTTATCTTCATTGAAAAGTACAGTGCTTTTCCTTAAAAAATAAGGACATTTCAATGTGACCCCAAACTTTTGAACGGTAGTGTACTTTACTTTAACACAAGGTCATGTTTATCATGGTGTAAACCAATCAACGTGTCATCTCCAATGTGGACTCCATGGTGTGGGAAATGGAGAGTTGAGTATTTCCCACAGTGTTATGTGAAAGTCGCAAGGAACCTCCAATTGTGGGGATAGTGTCACCTCTTTATTGTGATGTGAAGTGTGGGCTTGGGAAAGACACACTTCTGCTCCCAGAGTCCTCCAGCCTTTTGGTATCTCCAACACTTTTGATGAGACTTTGATGTCACCATGATCTACGGAGCTCTACTTGAAATGTAGCCTTATTCTTCACTCTGTCGTAGACTATACTCTATATTGTCATGTAAGAGGTTTCCTAAGAATACTCTGTTAACTTTGATGCCTTTTCCCTTCCAATATAACCAAAAAGACACACTTCTCCTGCTTCAAGAGTCCTCCAGCCTTTTGGTCTCTCCAACACTTTAATTGAAACTTTGATGTCACCATGTCTATCAGAGGTCCACCTAAAGAATGTCTTCTACTCAAACACTACAGGCACATAACCTGACTATATACTGAATCATGGTGTAAGAGGTTTTCTAAGGACATTCTATTGCATCTGATGTCTTCTCAACTCTTTGATTTCTTCTACCTTTATATGTATAAAATACATTGAATATCAAGAATTCAAACAAAAAGATTGATTGAGTAACCCAAAAGACTCCTCAGTCTGGGTTGTTGGACAGAAAACAAGAACAGAGGGACGATTCCATGCATTGACCCCCCCCCCCCCCCCAGACATGTTGATAATAAGACATGTTTATGCGATTTTGCCTTGGACTTGGGTATGGAGCATCAAAGAAGGAAAAGCAATGGCATCTTGAAGCTCAAGTCCTCAATGCAGATTATGACCAGCTCCTGCTTCTAGAGGTAGAAGGGACTCAGGATTTAAAGCTGAGAACCCTGATAATTCCAGGAGTCTCAGTGTCCGGGAGTCCCTTTTAACTCTAGAAGCAAGAGTCAACCTCATCTGCTCTGGGATGTGTGCTTCTTTGATGCCCCATACTTCACCTGGTCCCTATCGGAGACTTGAACAATGCCTACAGTACATACCTACAATAGTGTTGTGTCTAATGTACAACCTATCCAGATGAGTGTGCCTGACACTGCTCACGTAGGATAGCACCGCACATAAGGCACCTGTCTGGTTCTTCTCTTTTTTGCATATTATCCTACTGAGACTTGAGTAGAAATGCAGGTTTCCTCTATTTCTACAAATAAATAACCTAAAACTAACTGGGATATCGGTTACCTAAGGCTCTGTACTTTACCAGTACCTTCCTTACGTTTCCCCCATAAACAATGTAATAATGGTTGATAGCCACCAGTAGGTATCCCCCCCCATAGATAGCCACCAGTAAGTATCCCCCCATAGATAGCCACCAGTAGGTATCCCCCCGATAGATAGCCACCAGTAGGTATCCCCCCGATAGATAGCCACCAGTAGGTATCCTCCCCCATAGATAGCCACCAGTAGGTATCCCCCCATAGATAGCCACCAGTAGGTATCCCCCCCCATAGATAGCCACCAGTAGATATATATTTTCCCCTTGTAGATATCCCCAAGTAGGTATTTCCCCCTATAGATACCCCCCAAGTAGGTATTTTCCCCTGTAGATTGCCCCCAAGTAGGTATTTTCCCCTGTAGATACCCCAAGTAGGTATTTCTCCCAGTTGATAGCCCCCAAGTAGGTATTTCGACCTGTAGATACTCCCCCCCAAGTAGGTATTTCCCCCTATAGATACCCCAAGTAGGTACTTCCCCCTGTAGATACCCCCAAGTAGGTATTTCCCCATGCAGATATCCCCCAATTGTTAGTTTTCCCCCTGTACATATCCCCAGTAGGTATTTCCCCCTTTAGATATTAACCAGTAGGCATTTTCCCCTGTAGATTGCCCCAGTAAGTATTTACCCATGTACAGATACATAGCCCCCAGTAGGTATTTACCGTATAGATACCAGCTCCAGTAGGTATTTTTTCCTATAGATAGACCTCAATAGGTATTTCCCCTATAGATAGCCCCCAGTGGGTATTTCCCCTATAGATAGCCCCCAGTGGGTATTTTCCCTATAGATAGCCCCTAGTGGGTATTTCCCCTATAGATAGCCCCAAGTAGGTATTTCGCACTATAAATAGCCCCTAGTAGATATTTTCCCCTGTAGCTAGCCCCCAGCAGGCAGATTTCCCCTGTTGCCTCTATATTATATCAAAAATCTTTAATAATAACAAGTATACTTTAAGCGTACACCTTCCAAGTCCAAGTTCTGTCAGCTGCCACACATACAGTACTGAGAACAATACAATCAGTGTTATAGGACAGACATATCACTTCTGACACAGCAATGCTATTAATTCTGTTACATAAGTGAACTCGCAGTACGCTGAATGAAAAGGGAAAAGGAGAGAACTGATACGAGGTCTTTAACTTTCACTTCTTGTACACAAAGTTTAAAAGTAAAAAAAAAAAAGCTTTATCTGCATTGCGAGAATTCTACCACTGAACCACCAATGCTTGACATATAAAAATACTATTTCCCTATTGCAGGTGATTTTGGCCTATGACTATATTGTTTATATGCATTTGGGAACCATAACAACATGGTGGAAAGGAGACTGAGATGTCACCAGAGCAAACATAAAGAACATCATTATCAAATACTTCAATATTATGTAAAAATATTCTAGAAAAAAAATACTTTATCCACTTTATAACACAAGGTCATGTGTATCATGGTGCAAACCAGTCAAAGTGTCATCTCTTATGAGGACTCCCCATGTCTGGGAGATGGAGAATTGAGTATTTCCCACAGTGTTGTGTGAAAGTCACAAGGAACCTCCAATTATGGAGATAGTGTCACCTCTTTATTGTGATGTGAAGTGTGGGCTTGGGAAAGACACACTTCTCCTGCTCCAAGAGTCCTTCAGCCTTTTGGTGTCTCTTACACTATTAATAAGGCTTTGATGTCCCCATGTCCTCCTGAGGTCTAAGTAAAGAATGTCTTCTACTCAAACATCTCAAACACATCACGCCAGGCCATATACCGTATCATGGAGTAAGAGGTTTCCTGAGGTCACGTCATTACATTGGATGTCTTCACAACTCTTTGACTTCTTCTCCCTCTCGATGTATCCAAACATAGAACCCAAAATACATCTTATGTCCATTCAGCTGGTGACCAAACACAAAGCTCAAGTAACCCAAAAGATTCCTTAGTCTTTGCTGTTTGGGGGAAAACAAGAACAGAATAGGATGAATATCTGTAGGGACAATGGTCTGAGCCACGTTGACCCACAGGCAATGTTGACCAGGAGCCATTTTTATGTAATTCTCACTTGAGACTTGAAATGAAATGCTTATTCTCTGTGTACCTACATAATACTATCCTGAAACTAATTGTGGTGTCTGTCAGTAAGAAATCCCAGATGGTCAGAAGTCATAGAGGTCCAGAACCAGAGAGGCTACAAGTGGGGTCAGGGACTAACACTATAATGAAACCTGAGGGTCCCAGAGAAGACAACCAGGAATGGTTTTGGATCCAAGCACTTACCATTTGGTGAATCATCCGATAAGTAATCAACCTGCTAAGATGTATTGGGTCATGTGGGCCAATAACAACAAAGTGGACATAGTTGCTGGGTGACCCTTCCAAATATTTTCTCCGGTAGCCCAGGGAACCCCCTACTTCATAGAAGACATCTCTATGTCTCTACTGTTAATTGTAGTCATTCACGATCCCTGAGGGGACTTTAACACAATTTTTTTTTTTTCCGAAACACTTGCTCCACCAGTTTTGCCCTTAACCCCTTAAGGACAGAGCCTGAAATGGCCTTAATGACAGAGACAAATTTTATGAATATGACCTGTGTCACTTTATTCATTAATAACTTCGGGATGCTTTTACCTATCCGGCTGATTCTGAGACAGTTTTCTCGTGACATATTGTACTTTACATTTCTGGTAAATTGGAGTCGATACTCATAACAAATCTTTATGAAAAAAACCCAAATAATGTAAAAATAGCATTAGCAACATGTCTACTTTATGTTGGCGGCATTTATTAAACTATCTTTCATTTTTTTTAGACGATAGGAAGCTTAAAACATTAGCAGCAAATTTCCAAATTTTCAGTAAAATTTCAAAATCAGATATTTTTAGGGACCTGTTCAGGTTCAAAGTGTATTTGAGGGGCCTGTATGTTAGAAAGCCCCACAAAGCACCCCATTTCAGAAACTGCACCCCCCAAACTCTGCAAAAGCATATCCAAAAAGTGTTTTAACCCTTTAGGGGAGTCACAGAAGTAAAAGCTAAGTGTGTAAGGAATTTGAAAATTTTAATTTTCTGTGCAGAGATTTTATTGTAATCCAATATTTTTCATAATTATAAACCTATTACCAGAGAAATGCACCCCAATAATTATTGTCCCGTTTCTGCAGTTTATAGAAATACCCCATATGTGACCCTATTGCGCTATTTGACGCAACCACAAGCCTCAGATACAAAGGAGCGCCTAGTGAATTTCAACGCCTCCGTTATATTTGGTCATTTTTGACTGTACCACTTCAGGTTGGCACAGGCTCTGGGGTGCCAAAACCTAAAAAACACCCCTAAAGGGACACCATTTAGAAAATTACACCCCTCAAGGAATGTAACAAGGGGTGCGGTGAGCATCTGGACCCCACAGGTGCTTCACAGATTTTCCGAACAATATGGCGTGAAAAAAGAAAAATTTATTTTTTACACTAAAACGTTGTTCTAGACTTCAATTTTTCATTTTCTTAAAGGGATAAGAGGCAAAAAAAGACACAAAATGTGTAGCGCAGTTTCTCCCGAGTACGGAAATACCCCACATGTGGCGATAAAGTGCCAAGGGGGCGCAGGACGAGCCTCCAAAGGGAAGGAGCGCCAATTGGCTTTTGGAAGCTGAATTTCACTGAAAAGGATTTCAAGGGCCATGTCGCATTTACAGAGCCCTCGTGCTGCCAAGACACTGGAAACCCCCCACAAGTGACCCCATTCTGGAAACTACACCCCTCAAGGAATCTAACAAGGGGTTCAGTGAGCATATGGACCCCACTGGTGACGGGCACAAATGTGGAACAATGTGACGTAAAAGTAAAAAATTTCATTTTTTCACTTTCATGGCACAAATGTGCCCGTCATCAAGGGGTCCATATCCTCACTGCACCCCTTGTTAGATTCCTTGAGGGGTGCAGTTTCCAGAATGGGGTCACTTGTGGGGGGTTTCCAGTGTTTTGGCAGCACGAGGGCTCTGTAAATGCGACATGGCGTTCATCATCCATTCTAGCCAAATCCAACCTCCAAAATCCAAATGGCGCTCCTTCCCTTGGGAGGCTTGCCCTGCGCCCACATGGCGCTTTATGTCCACATGTGGGGTATTTACGGACTCGGGGGAAATTGCTCTACACATTTTGTTTTTTTTCCCTCTTTTAACCCCTTGTGAAAATGATAAATTCAAGGCTAAACCAACATTATAGTGTAAAAAATGTAATATTTCATTTTCACGCCACATTGTTTCACATTTGTGCCCGTCACCAGTGGGGTCCATATGCTCAGTACACCCCTTGTTACATTCCCTGAGGGGTGCAGTTTCCATAATGGGGTCACTTGTGGGGGGTTTCAACTGTCTTGGCAACACAGGGGCCTTTTGAATGCAACATGGCCCCTCGAAATCCATTCCATCCAAATCCAGCCTCCCTTTGGAGGCTTACCCTGCACCCGAATGGCGCTTTATGTACACATGTGGGGTATTTCCGTACTCAGGGGAAATTGCGCTACACATTAAATGTTTTTTTTTTATCTTTTAACCCCTTGTGAAAATGAAAAAATCATGACAAGATTAATGATTTAGAGTAAAAATTTTACAAAAATTACACTAAATGTTGGTCTAGCCTTGATTTTTTTCCATTTCCACAAGGGGTTAAAAAAGAAAGTAAACACAAAACGTGTAGGGTGATTTCCCCTGAGTACGAAAATACCCCACATGTGGACATAATGTGCCATATTGGCACAGGGCAAGCCACCAAAGGGACAGAGCGCCATTTAGAGGCTGGAATGGAGGATGGAGGCCATGTCGCAATTACAAAGCTCCTGTGCTGCCAGGACAGTAGAAACCCCCGACAAGTGACCCCATTCTGGAAACTACACCCCATAAGGAATCTAACAAGGGGTGCAGTGAGCATATGGGCCCCACTGGTGACGGGCACTTACGTAGAACATGTGCCGAGAAAATAAAAAATACAATTTTTTTCATTTTCACGTCCCAAATGTGGCCGTCACCAGGGGGCCATATCCCCGCTGCCCCCCTTGTTAGATTCCTTATCGGGTGTAGTTTCCAGAATGGGGTCACTTGTGGGGGGTTTCTACTGTCCTGGCCGCACAGAGGCTTTGTAATTGCATCATGGCATCCTCTAATGGGAATGGCGGCCATACCTACTTAGCTGGGGAAAAGGGACAATTCTAATTTATTTGGGGGTATTAGGCCAATTATTAGTTTATAAGGTTGAAAATGACAGGTGTCCATCAAACTCAACCTGTGTTGATCCAGAGGAAGGCAAAAAAACCCTCGTAAGGCAGACGACAGTAGCCTCATCACTGGGGAAAAATTCCTTCCTGACTCCATATTGGCGATCAGAATAATCCCTGGATCAACGTGACCCCTGAAATAGGAATAAGGGACAGAATTTAGATAATGTAGAACTCCAATGACGTGTGGTGCGCCTTGAAGCGATCCAGTATGCAGAGGGTGATCAGGACAGGCGTCTCAGTGGAAAATGGTGTCCTTCCTGATCCCCCTGTTACACCACACTCTGTACTTCTTCTGGGGTCTCCCGTTCTCCAGTGTGGGGGACGTCACCTGGAAAATGTTGACCTGGTGCGATACGGGGTCCCACATATCCAGAAGCGCTGGGTCCGCTCCTAAATATTAGGGCTCTATTACTGCTTCTGATATATTCGGATCGTGCCGCAAGCTACAGTAGCTCGGGCAGCGAGGGACCAGAAGAGGGGGTGCTGGTATAAAGGTTATCCCCGTACAGGTGGTGGTGACCTTTATCCAGCAGTGGGAAGATCAGTTCCCGGACGATCTTCCCACTTGTTCCGAGGATGGGGGGGGGGGGGCATCTGGGGGCTGCATTCGGGTGTCCCTTCCTACATACACTCTAAGGGTACGTGCACACTGCGGAATCGCGACAGATAACCCTTCTCTGCATTCTGCAGTTGGCACCCGCCGGCGGACTGATGCAGGCGCACGTCTCCACACGTGTCATAGACTCCATTCTATGCACGGGCGGATTCCGCTCTCCGTCCAACGTGTTCATTCTTTGGACGGACGATGGAATCCGCCTGTGCATAACATGGAGTCTATGACACGGGCGGAGACGCACGCCCGCATCAGTCCGCCGGTGGGTGCCAGCTGCGGAATGCACAAAGGGTTATCCTTCGCCATTCCGCAGTGTGCACGTACCCTAAATCTGTAAGTGCACCCTGAGGTACTCTCACAGAGTTTGTAGAATTTCACGCCATACCGTCATCTCTTATTGGGACGGTACTGGCAGAAAAGACGTGTCTGGGGGGCAGCGTACGCTACGCTACCCCCAGACACGTCACAGGATGATGAGGATGATGAGGATGAATGGAGGAAAGAAGGATCCCCCCCATTCATTCTCACTGGCTGTTTCGGTGTTGGAGGCAATAATAGAATATGCGTCCGACGCCGTAAACACCCTGGCGGCCATCTTTATATGGGGACTAGTATATGGGGTATGTAGTGGTGTAGTGTCAAACTTTATTCAATGTAGTGTGGTGTAATGTAGTGTTTTTTACGTGTTTTTTTACAGTAAGTATAAAAAAAAAAACCTACGCCAACAAAGGAGTTGCTGATAAATGCCGCACTTATGTGCGGCACTTATAAGCAGACCGTGGCAGTAGAATATAGAAAAAAACACCTTACGCCAAAAAGGAGGAGTTGCTGATTAGCAGCGCACTTTCGTGTGATGCTGATCAACACTCAGCGGCGATAGGGTGCGGAAAATAGAAGAAAAAAAAATTTGAAAAAAAAACAAAAAACTTTTTCTACATTCTGAACATCCCTGCAGCTGCTGATAAGTGTATTACACATATCAGCCGCTAGAGGGCAGCAGAGCGCAAAATACGGAAAAAGCCTACGCTGGAGCCGAAAATAGCCGAGAGAACCCGAACGTGACGTCACGGAGGAAGCCGAAGACCCGAACGAACACGAGGACGCCGCGAACCCTTAAGACGCCGATCAGGAGCCCGGGACAGGTGAGTAATGTACAAATACCTGCTCTGGACCCCTCGGCTACCTAGCTGAGGGGTCCAGGGCAGGTATTTTTTATTTTGTGGGACTCCGATCGCCGTGCCACCGGCCCGATCGCCGTGAACGGCCGGCCGGCCGTTCACGGCGATCGGGCCGGTGGCACGGTGACCACCATTACTTTTTACAGTAATGGCGGTCGGTGCCGTCCTCGGACAGCACCGACCGCCATTTTTTTCCGGGTCATCGGATCACCGATGACCCGGAAAGGTTCCGATCGCCGCTATTGGCTGATCTGAATTGATAACCACCCCCCGTGCCGAGAAGCTAAGATGGCCTGCTATGATTTATAGCAGGCCATCTTTCCCGATCGCTGTGTGCGAACACGCAGCGATCGGGGAAACATCGGGCGTAAATTTACGCCCTGATGCGCCAAGTACCAGGGCGCGAAGGCGTAAGTTTACGCCCGATGTCGTTAAGGGGTTAATAAGTCTACAGATGAATGATGTATCCATCAATGACATCACAATAAGGTTGTCACCTCTTCGACTGTGTGACCCAAGGATTAAAAGTTATCACCTATCCACAGGATAAGAAGTAACTAGCTGATGGGTGAGGGTTGTGAGGACAGGTGATCAGGTTTAATCTGGGGATTACCCTATTAATTGGTCCTTCCTGTTTAGTCTGAGTACCCAAAACATCCAATGATTATTCTATTCCAATGTAGATCAGCCCTGTATTATGTATTACATCCAAGGCACAGGGAACGGCCATTCAATGGGACAGGATCCTAATGCTGAGATGTTTATGGGAAAACACAAGGAATGGCCTAAAGTAGGAAACAGAAGCCATTCACAAGGTTTAACAGGATTGAACACTGATAGGGCTTCCTCATACTAATTCATGGATAACGTATGGCATCCGACTGCAGCTTCTCCACAATCCCCAACCCTAGAGCCATATTGCATTTAGCCTGTTAAGACCAAAACATTAAAGGGGTTTCCAGTGCTACAAAAACATGGCCACTTTTCCCCCTCTCTTGTCTCCAGTTCAGGTGTCGTTTGCAATTAAGCTTCATTAACTTCAATGGAACTGAGTTCCAAACCCCACCCAATCTGGAGACAAGAGAGGGGGAAAAGTGGCCATGTTTTTGTAGCGTTGGAAAACCCCTTTAACCACATCCTGCCAACACCAAGTAAGTTAAAGAGGTTGTTCAGTGCTACAAAAACATGGCCTCTTTCTTCCAGAGACAGCAACCGCTCTTGTTTTCAGTTCAGGTGAGGTTTGCAATTAAGCTCTATTTACTTCAATGGAACTGAGTTTCAACCTGCACCTAATTTGGAGACTAGAGTGGGGAAAAAGTGGCCATGTTTTTGTAGCACTGCATAACCCCTTTAACTTACTTGGTGTGGGCAGGATGTGGTTAAAGGGGACAGAGGTGGCAGCATAGAGCACTGTGTCAGACTGGAGAGAATACACCCCTTTCTGCAGGACATACAGCAGCAGATAAGTACTGGAAGACTGGAGATTTTTAAACAGAAGTAAATTACAAATCTATACATATTTCTGACATCAGTTGATTTGAAAGAAAAAGATTTTCTCTGGAGTACCCCTTTAACCTTTAAAGAAAAAGCAAGTACGTAGTTAACACACACTATGAAACTTATTTATGTGCAAAAAAAACCTCTGCATTGGCCGGGAATCGAACCCGGGCCTCCCGCGTGGCAGGCGAGAATTCTACCACTGAACCACCAATGCTCGATGTGCTGTGTTATGCTGTGCTGCACTCCTGAAAGTTATCTAAATGTACAGAGGTACTGCTAATAAATTTGTATTAATGTACTTAAGGGGAAACATTACAAAATATAATAGAATACAGGGGGGACTGTTCTAAAAGTTACGTCCTTCTACAGATAAAAGATATAAGAGCAGTATTATAGTATATTCATTTATATAGCGGGCAGTATTATAGTAGTTATGGTTCAGGGAAGAAAAAGAGCGCTCACCTATGGCTGACACTAGTGCCTCTCGGCTGCATAAAAAACATCAGAATTTTGTGTATGAATTGATCAAGCCACACTGCCCCATGTACCGCGTGCAGGTATCTGATACACATGGGTCCCTACACTGTGTCCACACTGTGCCGGTCAGTGACCACCACCCCCGCAGGAGTGCACAGTCAGGGAAGGGAGGCCATGGAAAGGCCCTGTGACCCCCATGCCACAGGACCAGACCCAAAATGCCCCCCCAAAAAACTCCCAGCCAGCACCGCCGGCGGAGGAAGCTGCCCCTAAAACAGCACAAGTAGTAGTTATATTTTTATATATAGGGGCAGTATTGTAGTATTTATATACTTGTATTGTCAATTACACTTATTCTGCTGCCAGACATGACATTAGGACAGGCCACCTTACGTAACTTGGCAGGGGACTCACAGGGTTAACCTCACCCAGGAGAGCTGTGGACATTGGTACTGCTGTGCAATCACTGCGTGTCAATGATCCACCACTGTCCACAGTTCTCCTGGGTGAAGTTAGCCCTGTGAGTCACCTGCTAGGTTATGTCAGGTGGCCTGTTGTAAAAATTTTGTAAAGGTGGAACTGGGATGGACAACTCCTGATTCTTTATAGCATACTTGGAGGATATTACACCTGCCAAGTGCCATGACCCTCATTTGATTCACATGAATATGCTGATACATACCCATAGCTTTTCTTGTGGCGTTGTCTGCATATCTATTGGGAAGTACTGTATATATACATTTAGATACATCTCTCGACAGACTGCAGCACACATGAAATGCTTAGATACAGCAGCTGTGTAAACAGTGCAGCACGCACAGATGTGGAATGTGAGCAGATGATGTGGCGTCTGTATCTGACACGTTGACAGAACATTCTTGGTGATCTCCTCCCTCCTCCCTGTAATGTTTGATGCCAGGCTGGAGGGCAGAGCTCTGCAGATAGTCCTAGATCCTCATAGAGAGAGAAACTGAGGAACGCTATGACTGTCATAGGGAAGATCAGATGAAAAATATTCCTATTTCTCTATGAGGATGATGGTTTGCGTCACTGTACATATATTGTATATAAATTATTTGGTTCTTCTGGACCATGTTATGGACACTCTTCCACTGGGTCTGATAAAAGGGTTGTGACCTCAGTAAAAGGGGCGTGGCTGCATTTAAAAGGGGGAGTGGCCTATGAGTATTAACAAATTCTTAGACCAATAGTTGGTCTAAACTTAGCCCAGATTTATGCCTGACCTTTATGTTGATTTTGGCCGCAATAAGTGTGACACCACCAAAGATTGCCATGTCGCACTGCATGGATCGCACCAGTTTTCCAGAGATTGTTGGGTTGCTTCCATTTATGAGTCTAGATGCATGCACAGTGTAGCATGCCAATTTCTTGTGGTGTGACCCCCAGTTGTGTAGTCCAGCGTTATCAGCAGAAGTGTGCCAAAAGTGTGTCTAGGTGACAAGGAAGCCGTAATGTGGTCACACCTGTGCGGCAGGAGATCTGGAGACACAGGAAGAAGACTTGGAGACGAGGCGACAAATTTAACTGTTGGATTCAGGAATCGGCTATAAACGGAACAGAAGCGAATATAAAAAATACCAATACAATATAGGAGTAACAGGCCCAAACCATCATGTATAATATATAGAAACATTTCATTGGGGATTAGATTTGGAAATATTTCTTCAAAATAAAGCTTTAAAGTTTTCGATTCGCAGAAACAAAAAAATTTTGGTGAAATTCTTATAGACTTTTGTTTAGGATGAATGTATTAGTCATTGAAGGGTTTATGTTTAGGCCTGTTACAGATTCTGTATTGGGATCCATGGGCTTCATGTTAGGGCCCTATTCCACCAGACGATTATCGTTCGCATAATCGTTAACGATTATTGATCTCAAACGACCGCTATTGCGAAAGACCTGAAAACATTCACTCATTTCCATGGAACGATAATCGTTACTTATGATTGTATTTGCAATCGTTTTTTCTTCGCTATTGCGTTCGTATCTACTGCGAACGACCAAACAATGTCTTATTCAATGCGAACGATTTGCGAACATTTTGCGAACGAGCACCAATAAAAATAGGTCCAGGTCTTATAAAGCGATTTCTCGTTCGGTCATTAATCGTTAACTGCATTTCAACCGAACAATTATCGTTTAGATTCGAACGATTTAACGATAATTTGAACGATAATCGTCCGGTGGAATAGGGCCCTTACTCTTCTGGTAAAGTCTAGGTCCAGCGGATGGCTCTATAATGCTTCTGTGGAAAAGATCAAAGGAGCTACGGATAGACTAGGAGGTGTGATGGTGAAGTGTGTCCGGGTGACAATGTAGCAGTAAGTGGCCTCCCCACCAATAATCCAGGAGGGGGGGGGGGGGGTAAAAAAAACAACTTAAAAAATAACACATGGGGAATATTTTAATCGTTTAGATTTTCCACCAGAAAATAATAATAATAATAAAAAAAAAAACATACAATGAATTTTAAAAAAAAGTAACAAAAAAATCACACAAGGTCCCGACTATTTTTGACTTTTTAGACCATAACAATTTTTTTAGCCGTCTGATGGTCACAGCATTTATAACCTTAAGGTGATGTGCATAGATTTTGCGTAGTTTTTGTAGGACTAGTTGTACTTTCTTTCGCTGAGATTTTAAAGATCAACACGTGAGTGAGCATTCTGGATTTTGATGAAAACAAGAAAAAGTCGATTTTTCTGTTCTTTTTATTTTTTCTTGCATCATTCACTTTGCACTTCTACACAGTGATAACATGCCTGGGTCTCAACACTGTTTTTATTAATAGCGTATTCCAAAAATTACCCCCATCCACTGCTTTAACAGTAATATTGCTTATAAAAAAAATTCCATATAGATTTTTCAATAATAGGAAGTTATTTTTGGGCTTCTGGTGCTGAGATCTTGACAAATTCCCTGTTACATTAAAGATTCATAATATAAGCATTAAAGGGGTGTTCCCACCTCAGTGGGTGGGGGTCAACAGATACGTTTTTAATCTTTTTTTTTTTTTGTTTTTTTTTTTTTTATAATGTAAGTAAAAAATTCAGTAAGTAACGACACACATGTATGATAGGTATTAGTCAGTGACCAAGAATCCCATATATTCCAAATGCGTTGGAGCGCCTTGTATTGTGACTTTACAATGAATTTCTTTTTTTATTAGATATTTTTTATTGATATTGGTTTTCAGGGTTTTCAGAATAGAGGAAAATAGGGGGATTAAGGTACTCTCTGTGTTTCTAAGATCAAAGGAGTCAGGAGAACAGAGAGAGAAGTGTGTCGGGGTGACAATGGAGCAATAAGAGGAGCACCGCACACTTGTCTGACACCCAAGGAGTCACAGGAAGCTGGAGGAGTCAGAATGACACTTGTGCTGTTTCCATCTGTGGGAAAGTCTTCTTTACAGTGAGAGTGTTTGCATAGTGGTTTGGTAGTTTTATATATATATGATAAATATATAAGATATATAAAGATAACAGAGTTGCTGTTGGTATAATGGGTTTATCATATGATGGAAGCCGGGATGGGATGAGGCAGGAGAGACTCGCCCATTGGTGTTAGAGGCTCGCCTATTGGTGTTAGAGGCTCGCCCATTGGTGTTAGAGGCTCACCCATTGGCGTTAGAGGCTAGCTCATTGGTGTTAGAAGCTCGCCCATTGGTGTTAGAGACTCGCCCATTGGTGTTAGAGGCTCGCCTATTGGTGTTAGAGGCTAGCCCATTGGTGTTAGAGGCTCACCCATTGGCGTTAGAGGCTAGCTCATTGGTGTTAGAAGCTCGCCCATTGGTGTTAGAGGCTCGCCCATTAGTGTTAGAGGCTCGCTCATTGAGGAGACTTTTATGCTTTGCTGAGCAGAATCTGTTTCTCATGGGAGTGGGTGGGGGCCATTGGATCGGAAGCCACCAATGAATTATTATAGTATAGGCTGAGGGTAGTGTCAGTCGAGCCTGAATGGGGTCGCTCTGGACAAGTCTACTGCAGCTGTGGAGATTATAGTAGTGTAAGGAATCCTGGGAGGAATGAGCTTATTATAGTTGTGTCCATTAATCCCCATCTTGACAAGTAATGTACTCTTCACAGTATCCATTGGATAGGACATGACTAAGAATGGGGAACCCATTTGTGTCGCTGTTTCCTTCATTCTCTACAGAGCTGTCAAAAATAGCCATAAACTGCATCTGTCTTCAGCTGTTCCACAGAGAAGCAATAGGGGATGTTGTGGGTCTCCATTCTCCATCCCCAATGGTCAGACTCCCCATGGTCCCTTAGGTATACCCTATCCAGTGGATGCTATACATAGCAGATAACTTATCAAGATGAGAAAAAACCTTTAAGAGCTGCAAGATAAGCCGGTTACCTGTGAACCAGAGATGGACCTTCAGAGTTCAGTCATGTATGGTTTCAAACAGACCATGTTTGTCCTGTTTGATCATGGCCCTTGAGAACAGGGCTGAGGAGCTGAGAACATTGGACCCTTAAAAGTATGACTTAAGTGGGAAGAACCTTAAATCCTTGTGAGTAGGGCCTAAGTGAGAAAGAACTAAGACCCTTGAGAGTAGGGAATAAGAGGTAAGGAACTGGGATCATTGAGAGTAGGGCCTAAGGGACAAGGAACTAGAATACTTGAGAGTAAGGCCTAAGTGGAAAGAAAATAAGACCCTTGACAGTAAGGCCTAAGTGGAAAGGAACTAAAACCCTTGAGAGTAAGGCCTAAGTGGGAAGGAACTGGGATCCTTGAGAGTAAGGCCTAAGTGGGAAGGTACTGGGATCCTTGAGAGAAGGGCCAAAGTGGGAAACAACTGGGATCCTTGAGAGTAAGGCCTAAGTGGAAAGGAACTGGGATCCTTGTGAGGAATATGGAGGAGCAGGGTCTAGGATAGTAAGAATAAGCCTCTGCAGATTGGAGCCTGAAACAAGATGTAGAGAGCTCTAAAGATTTAGGCCTGTTCTGGTAGGAAGACCCACTAATTACATTGGGGATTGGTGAAACAACTCAGAGATGAGGTGTGGTCTCTGTGGAGTACCGAGGGTCATACTCTGGCTAGGCTTGGGTATCCATGATCCTCCTGAATTTTTGACTATAGATGTGACTGTAGAGCTTCTAAACACTGTAGTATCAGGTTAGTATAAAAACTCAAGAAAAAGGGACCACAATAGGGGAAAGATCTGAAGCAACGTGAGAAAATATTACGTTACTGAAAGAGTAGTAGATGCTCGGCCGAAAATTCCAGCTGATGTGGTTGGTGAATCTACAATAATGGAATGTAACCTGCCTGGTGTATACATCTATCTATCCTAAGATAGTAAAAGAGAAAATAATATAAGAGCAGACTAGGTGGAACCCCCCCCCCCCCAATATCTGAGGTCCTCCATGATCATGAAGAATTGAGACAACAGTAAATGAGATGTAAAGTTTTACGTCTTTTATCTTCGAATTTACCATAAGAGCACAATGCTCTTGGTGTCACTATATACACAGCCCAGTGCTTGGTGTCACTATATACACAGCACACTATTGTCTTACTGATACACAATGGCCCGGAGTGTGCGGAGAAGTGTGCATATTGTCAGGTGTATACAGGTGTGTTGTGTATACGGGGAGCAGTGTTGGCTAAACAGGAGGCCGTATGGTGAGTGTTGTGGATTATTCCCCTACAAACCACAGACAAAGCCACAAAGGAAATGTATTGTGTGGCTGCGGGGGATCCTAATGGGGGCGCTAATGAGATGGTGATTTCGTTGTAGTTACTACCAGTGATATATATGTATATCCTTTTGTTCATGGTGAGATAAGCTCCCAAAAAAGGAAGAACTATGTGTGGCCCCTTTAGACTTCCATCCATTCTAGTTTACCCCCTCTGTTCATGTCAGTACTGTCTCTTGTTTTATAACTTTACTTCTCTGACCTCTGACCTGTAGGACACCTCTGCTCCTGTCAGTTCAGCTGCCCAGACCTCTGTATACTGCTGAGCATTGGAGATGAATTTTAGCAGGTACCCCTATAGCGATGCCACTCGGATAGTACGACTACGGCTCTGCAGGCTGGGGCTTGAGACAAGAGGCAGGGGGGTCTATAGATTGAAGCCTGGCCTGCTAGAGAAATCCGCTTGGTAACATGTGAAAAGTGAATTGGAGAAATAATACGGTAATGCCTGGTGCTCTCCCGTCCTCCTCATATATCCCAACATTCGGCATGGCCAGACATTCAAGTGTTTTCTATGGGGAGGGGTAAACCAGCTGTGACACTAGATTAATCCTACAAGAGCAAAGGAGTCAGGAAGCAAAAAATCCAACATTCTAGACACCTATCTCCACCAACATAATCTATGGATTGTTGGGAGTCCCCGATACACCTCATACTGGTCAGTCATGATCAAGGAGGGAGCCCCATTGAAAAGTTTACTATCGGCCCAGGGCCGATAGTAAACATACAGAGGTGCCATCTGGTCGGTTGTTACCCTGGTTCTTTTAGGAATAAGGAGGATATCATGATCAATGAATACATATGCCCTCTCGATGGTTACACCCCAGACATACAAACATCCAGATCATCTGTATTCCCAATATCTGAGGTCTTCCGTCATCGTGAAGAATTTCGCCCAATGAGACAATAGTAAATGAGATGTAAAGTTCTACGTATTTGAGCACAATGCCCTTGGTGTCACTATATACACTGCACACTATTGTCTCCTGATACGTAACAATGGCTCGGAGTGTGCGGAGAAGTGTGCATATGTTATGTATACGGGGAGCCGCGTTGGCTAAACAGGAGGCCGTATGGTGAGTTTTGTGGATTATTGCCCTACAAACCACAGACAAAGCCACACGGGAAATGTATTGTGTGATCCTAATGGGGGTGCTAATAAGATGGTGATTTAGTTGTAGTTACAACCAATGGAGACAATGTTGATTCCACCACATGAAGCCCGGAGCCGGGGACCACAGGAGAACAGAGAAAAACATTCCCCATCTCCTCCACAAATCACCTGGTTCATGGCTGATCTACTGGACAACCATGGTGCGACCAATAGCTGACGGCCATTCCACCGAAAGACCACATGATCTGATGGATGGACCTAATTGGCCCAGAAAATTTATGAGAAATGGATGAACAAAGGGTTAATGTGAAGAGCCTACAGTCTTAGGTGATAATCCCAGAGAATAAGCCGCGACCAGGATACGGTGTAACCTAGGAATCTCTTGGTGCATGTGGAGATTTTTCTGTGGAATGGGGAGACTATGTAGAAAAGACTTTTACAAGAAAAAATGAATTGGGGGACAATTTATTAGATTTGGGTTCTGTAAATCTTACTGTAGACTCAATGACTTCGATATACAGTGACAAGAGTATAACTGAGGATGTCGTGAAAAGTGACCCCACACACACGTCACAGTAAGACTCCATTTACACCTTCCGTAGACCGTCCCTTGGTGTGGACCCATAGCTACAGGAAAGTGCATGGGGTAGTCGAAGGGCGTCTACCATACATAGATGTACTCTATACAGAATAGTGGTCCCTGACACAATTGCCGGTCCGTACTAGGACCTGCTCGTTATATTTGCAGCACAGATCACTGTGTGAAAGGTGTGAACAGGGCCATTTAAAATGAGTGGGTCCATAGTTCTGCCATAGTCAGAACCAGTGAATGTAGCCTAAGTCATCGAAATGATGTCCTTCAGTGGGCCCAAAGTATGTCAGCCTGACATTGGCTATGTTCACACCTCGGGATTTTGCGTCCATCATTGTCGACAGCCTTAAAAAAGACATCCGATATTTGCTAATGACGGACGTCTATAATGATCATGAACTTGGTGACTTTAGCCATTATGTCTATACATATGTATTCGAAGAGGAGCAATATGAGGTCACCATGGTCTGTCTAGAACTGTCAAACTGCGGCCCTCAAGGTGCTGAAAAACTACAATTCCCATCATGTCTGGACATCTAAAGCTTTCCAGTTGGAAGGCCTGAGTTTGATATGTGTGGTCCAGAAAAAGACTTCTGGGGTCACCTGACCACCAGTGATGACTCCTCCCCTTCCCACTTTCATGTCGGAGATCCTCACCTATCTTACAGACATTATGTGTATACATATATATAAGATGAGGAGCCATATGAGGTCACCATGTTCTAGAAGACTTCTGTGATGTCCCAGACTCTGACTACCGGTGATGATCTCCTCCAAACTGTCTAGGGATCCTCACCTCCTCGCTTCTCTTTCAGGGACACTTCTCACAAATAACTGTTACCAGGGGCAGAGGGTGTCAAGGAGTCAATGTACAGCCATCACTAGGAGGCTGACAAAGTCCCGTCCACATGTCTATGTAACCCTCATCGCCAGTCCATATTGTGGTACGGTCGCTTTATTGATCGTATGGACTGGTGATGTTTCTGAAATCGCAGATTTTGTGCAATATATTAAAGATAATAATTTAAATTTAAGTTTCACATATGATACGCAGAAAACTCAGATTTCATTTTTGGATATTAACCTTAGTGCCCCCACATCTCTAGGCTATGTATCCCCACCCCTGTACCGTAAACCAACGGCTGGATCTTGCACGCCTCTAGTGAACATCCAATCCACACCATACAATACCGGTGGGCGAGTTCACAAGGATTAAAAGAGCATGTTCAGATGCAGTAACTGATGAAGCATCTTCACGCCTCCAACAAAGAGGATATAAGAGAAAAAACTTACAAAGGGCACGCAATATAGTCTCCAGAAAATCCAGAACAGATTTATTAAAAGAAAATTGGATACTCAATTACAACAGACATATATCCAAGTCCAAGCAATGCAACCTAAAAAATGTGCTTGATGTATGTGTGGTACTAACAGTGCATAATGGACTGAATTGCATGGCAGAAATTAATCCATATAAACAATATGAATAATACAAATTTTATATTTCCTTCTCCTTTTTTCTAGTCCATTTCATAGGAGTGTATTCAGACTTACGTTTTGCTGGGAGTGTCTGTTTCTTTCTTCTTTTGTGTATATGTCCCTTTAGATTTCAATACACGTAATATTATAAAGCATTAGAGGAAAGAACATATATATGTATTTTTCGACATTTTTTAATGTTTCATTAGCATATTTGGCACACCCCTTAGCATCCCATTCAGATATAGCGTTTGTTCTGTTAGCCAACCTAAGTGCGGTTTTATACCGCGCTCCCGAAATAAATCTGAAGTACTGGTATACATGCTTTATTCAGGAAGTGTTGACACTATACCGTTATGTTACACAGCTTTGTCTCAAGAATACATATCATAGATTTTTGCTTTTTAACACAGCATGGATTAAAGTTCAATGTTTTAACAGTTTTTCTCTTGAACTCTCTGGTCGTGCTGGATCCACCAATTTTTCGTTGAAAGTATGTGGTGACCCCCAGTGTGGAGGTGCGGCCGGTCACTTGCCAGATGGTTAAGCATGAGGCCAGTGCTGTGGTGGTTGGCCGAGATATAGCTCTGCCCGGTGGTAGTTTGTTGTGACCCCAATGCCAGTTGGGCAAACAGGTATGGTGGCACACCTGCTTTTATTTTAGTGGGCTGGCTATACCTTGTTCCCCTGTGGACAGTGTCCTGCCGGGCTGTTGTGGGGTCTCTTGGGTAACTATCACGGTGGTCTGGAGTGTAGTAGTGACCCACCCGGACTATTGTACTGCCACCCACAGAAAGGGGAGTTGGCCCAAGGAAGGTGTGTGTGCTGTGTCGGTGTTGAGAAAAGAATCAGAGTCTCTTTAGCATAAATATAATCTTGTTTACTCTGAAGATACTTGAGGTAGGCAGCGGATAATACAGCTTTGCCTTGATACAATACTTTACACTTGACAAGTTACTTAAAACTTTAGAGTCCAGATCTGCACTGAGAGTAGAAGGAGTGATACAGCTGAGCTGACTGAGTTGCATAATGAGAGGTGGAAAAGAGGATCAGAAAAGTAGAAAGGAAGATGTCGAGAGAGTCTGCTCCCCTACCTCCCTGCAGACACATCAGCATTATACAACAAAAAAATTTATCCTGCATTGGCCGGGAATCGAACCCGGGCCTCCCGCGTGGCAGGCGAGAATTCTACCACTGAACCACCAATGCTTGGGTGAGAATAATTGGTAATTCATAGCTTATGGAGGTAATTCCCTGACCAGTAGGTGTCACTGTCCAATAGATTATTATGTAGTTGATCTTCACACGTTTACAGCTGCTTCACACATCGTGTATATTGTACAGATTCTGTTTTCTCATATTATTTAAAGGGGTTTACTGGGCATTTCCTGAAAATTAAGGAATGTTAAGGAAAATTTTAAAAAATACACATTCCTCCATTCCATCCCAGTGCAGCACTGTGTTAGTTCATTTCCTCAAGGTATCAAACAGATTGTAGGGGACTGCAGCAGCCAATCAATGGCCTCAGTGAGAGTACTACTGTCATCACTGTATGGGGGGCTGTACCTGGTACTACTGTCATCACTGTATGGGGGGCTGTACCTATTACTACTGTCATCACTGTATGGGGGGCTGTACCTGGTACTACTGTCATCACTGTATGGGGGGCTGTACCTAGTACTACTCTCATCACTGTATGGGGGGCTGTATCTAGTACTACTCTCATCACTGTATGGGGGGGCTGTACCTAGGACTACTCTCATCACTGTATGGGGGTCTGTACCTAGTACTACTCTCATCACTGTATGGGTGGGCTGTACCTAGTACTACTGTCATCACTGTATGGGGGGCTGTATCTAGTACTACTCTCATCACTGTATGGGGGGGCTGTACCTAGGACTACTCATCACTGTATGGGGGTCTGTACCTAGTACTACTCTCATCACTGTATGGGTGGGCTGTACCTAGTACTACTCTCATCACTGTATGGGTGGGCTGTACCTAGTACTACTCTCATCACGGTATGGGGGGGCTGTACCTGGTACTACTGTCATCACTGTATGGGGGGTCTGTACCTAGTACTACTGTCATCACTGTATGGGGTCTGTACCTAGGACTACTCTCATCACTGTATGGGGGGCTGTACCTAGTACTACTCTCATCACTGTATGGGGGGCTGTACCTAGTACTACTCTCATCACTGTAGGGGGGGCTGCACCTAGTACTACTCTCATCACTGTATGGGTGGGCTGTACCTAGTACTACTGTCATCACTGTATGGGGTCTGTACCTAGTACTACTCTCATCACTCTATGGGGGGCTGTACCTAGTAGTACTCTCATCACTGTATGGGGTCTGTACCTAGTAGTACTCTCATCACTGTATGGGGGGCTGTACCTAGTACTACTCTCATCACTGTAGGGGGGGCTGCACCTAGTACTACTCTCATCACTGTATGGGTGGGCTGTACCTAGTACTACTGTCATCACTGTATGGGGGGCTGTACCTAGTACTACTCTCATCACTGTATGGGTGGGCTGTACCTAGTACTACTCTCATCACTGCATGGGGGGATGTACCTAATACTATTCTTATCACTGTATGGGGAAATATACCTAGTACTACTGTCATCACTGTATGGGGGGCTGTACCTAGTACTACTCTCATCACTGTATGGGGGTCTGTACCTAGTACTACTGTCATCACTGTATGAGTGGCTTTACCTGGTACTACTGTCATCACTGTATGGGGGGCTGTACCTAGTACTACTCTCATCACTGTATGAGTGGCTGTACCTAGTACTACTGTCATCACTGTATGGGGGGCTGTACCTAGTACTACTCTCATCACTGTATGGGGGGCTGTACCTAGTACTACTGTCATCACTGTATGGGGGGCTGTACCTAGTACTACTCTCATCACTGTATGGGGGGCTGTACCTAGTACTACTCTCATCACTGTATGGGGGCTGTACCTAGTACTACTCTCATCACTGTATGGGGGGCTGTATCTAGTACTACTCTCATCACTGTATGGGGAGCTGTACCTTGTACTACTCTCATCACTGTATGAGTGGCTGTACCTAGTACTACTCTCATCACTGTATGGGGGGCTGTACCTAGTACTACTCTCATCACTGTATGGGGGCTGTACCTGGTACTACTCTCATCACTGTATGGGGGGGCTGTACCTAGTACTACTCTCATCACTGTATGGGGGTGTACCTAGTACTGCTCTCATCACTGCATGGGGGTCTGTATCTAGTACTACTCTCATCACTGTATGGGGGGCTGTACCTAGTACTACTCTCAATACTGTATGGAGGGGGTGCACCTAGTACTACTCTCATCACCGTATGAGTATTATTCTGTGAAATGATAAAAGTTTACCAAAAGGAATCTAGAATATAAAATTGAACTTTAAAATGAAAACAAAAAAACACAGCTGCATTGGCCGGGAATCAAGCCCACGCCTCCCGCGTGGCAGGTGAGAATTATACCACTGAACCACCAATGCCTGCACAGGAACAGCTGGAGGACCATTCAAACCATCAATTTATTCTGTACAGGGGTCATACAAAACATGTGGCATGTTCTTTCTTATTTCTATTGATGCCTCTACAGTCTTTAACTCTCGGCAGTTGCCAATAAGTGTTGGCTGTAATAGACAGCCGCCCCACCCTGCTGCACTAAACATATATCTAAAGTGTACGGAGGTCTTCCGACTCTCATGATGGGGTACCTTTATTGTAAGTGCACAGGGCTATAATTAAAGCTAGCCATCACATAAGATAAGTGGCCAGAACCCTAGTGGTGGCTTCTTAGTGAGCCCTAGTGGTGGTTGTCTTCACCAACAAAAACAATATTATCAAGAAGCGGAGAAGAGGGGTTCATCTTTTGGCAACTTCAGACAAGCGGCTAATGTAGCCAAGGCGAGGAGGGGGGACAGAAGCCTCACATTTGCAATGCAGTGGCTATAAGGTTCAGGTTTGCTGAGGGCCATATAGTTCAGGTTCCTAGTGGTTTGCCATTCTAGTTGATGATATTCTCATGCCCTCCAAGGTTATGATGTTAGAATTACTGGGACAGGCATATAGGACAACTATATAACAGCCTAACGTATTGAAAAGAATGAAGGAATCTTAGGATAGTAAATGAGGCACGAGGTGTGGAGCGTGTCGGGGGGGGGGGGGGCTTCTTTGTGTGACTGTAAGAAGTGTGACAAGTATTAATGAGGTGAATTGTCCTCCTATCGCCTCTCCAGGCTGCTGACACCTTCCCATTTCTCTACTGAGTGTGAGAGAAGCAAAAGGCCAGGCTACAAGATGTCACCACTGATCACAAATGGTTGTTCTCCTAGATAATAATGTCCAAATGTACAACAAATGATACCGTACACTGTATCCATGTAGGAGTCTACTGGCCAATGGATTGACCATGTGAGAGGGATAGTGAGACCTTTCAACCACAAGTTAATAAAAAGTTTCTTGGTCACCAGGTTGGGACTAATGATATGACCTCATCAGTATGGAGACTTCACCAACTACGTCCAGGGGATGATGGTCACGAGACAATGGACCATCCTCTGTTTCTTGTCCCAAGTAGCATCCGAGTTTCAGTTTTTATCCAAGAACTTAGTAACTAATATGTCTAGAAATATCTCAGCTATGAGCAGATGTTTGGGTGGCGATCATCCTTTCCATCTAGGGTGGACTAGACACAACATCTGTCTTGGTCTCTGAGAACCACAGAAAAGACCATTTCCCAGATAAGAGTGTGAAGATGACATGGACATGACAATGTGTAAGCTGTTGTCACCTTTTTATTGCAATGAGAAGTGTGCCCGGGAAGAGGTATCACACATCCACAGAGGCTTTGATGTTCTACCAACAGGTTCTCCAGAGGTGTCACACAGACAGTTCTCATATCTTATCAGTGACTGAAGGCATGTGCTGCTTTAGCAGGAGCTGACTGGCATTGGCAGCCATGAAGGTGTACATAATATGTAGGACAAGCAAGAGAAGATGGGTAGGTGGATGAACAAGCCCTGAAGACCTAACCTCAGATGAGGAAGCAGATTGACAGACAAAACAGAGAAGATCTTTTTATAAATTTGTTAAGTTGTTATTTACTTGTTATTTGTGAAATTGTTGATAAGTTGGGTCTTCTCTCTGGTTTGATGGTAGGTATAGGTGGATAAAAAATGGACGAGTGTGGAAATGTTTGATTTTCTTGAAAGTGGACAATAAAGGGAAGAGCAGAATCTCAAATTACAATAATAGCCCCAAATTATAGGGAAGACACTTGGGTCATGTTCTGTGAGCTTCTGGGGGACTTATTGGGCCTTCGAAACACATCCTTCCTGATTTCATATAGTGATCACTGAGATCTACGAGAGTTACTGTCTCAGCTGTATCTAAAACGTTCATAGACATCAGTGGAGAGGGCCATATATGTGGGATCAGCTGAGGTCCAGGAGGTCGAACGAGGAGCCCCCATTACCTAGAACCAGCTTTACTACTGACCTCAGTGGTCAAGTGCAAATATTTCCAAAGTTGTCTCTAAACCTTCAATAATTGTCCATCAAAGGTTCATTCAGCTGACAGCTCCCTCTCCCAATCTCCCCCACCTGAAAGTATAGCGTGCCCTGACCGGAGATGGCCCCATAAATTGTGTGGTCTCACCGCAACCGGAAGACTTTTATCGGAAGTGCTAAAAGTAAAGCTGGCCATCACATAAGATAAGTGGGGGTGAGCCCTAGTGGTGGTGACAGTTGTCTTCACCAACCAAAAGTATACTTGGAGAAAAGGAATTTAGAGTTTGGTAACCCCAGTCAGGAGGGAGAACTGTATAAAAATCTAAAGTCCTGATAAACACAAAGTAATCTCAGGGTGGTGAAGGATGCACAAGGTGTGGAGTGTGCCATGGAGGTTTCTTTGTGTGACTGTAAGAAGTGTGAGAAGTATTAATGAGGTGAATGGTTCTCCTCTCGCCTCTCCAGGCTGCCAACACCTTCCCATTCCTCTACTGAGTGTGAGAGAGGCAAAAGGCCGGGCTACAAGATGTCACCACTGATCCCAAATGGGATCCACACACTTGTCTCCTTTGTTCCATCTCTGAGATTCTCATGTCCAAATCTACAACAAGTAATACAATGAAACATAGAAACATAGAAGATTGTCGGCAGAAAAAGACCACTGGGTCCATCTAGTCTGCCCTTTTAGTATTTTCAATGTATCCATGCAGGACTCTACGGGGCAATGGATTGACCATGTGAGAGATCTATTAACCACAAGTTATTGAAAAGTTTCTGGGCTACTAGGTTGTGACTTTTAATTGGTGTGGAGACATCACCAACAATGAGATGTTAAGAAATTTGATGGAACATGATGCAACCAAGGGGTCACTACAATGGTCCAACCTATTCTTCTTGTTCTAAGTTATATCTGAGTTTCCATCAATCCAAAAACTTAGTAAGTAACGTGTCTAGAAATATCTCAGCTATGAGCAGATTCTTGGGCGGAGATCATCCTTTCCATCCAGGGTGGACTACACGTAACAACTGTCTTGGTCTTTGAGAACCACAGAAAAGACCATTTCCCGGATAAGGGTGTGAAGATGACATGGACATGAAAATGTTATCACCTTTTTATAACAATGAGAAGTGTGTCCGTGAAGAGGTATCACACATCCCCAGAAACTTTGATGTTCAACCAACAGGTCCTAGAAAGGTGTCACTCAGTCACTTCTCATATTGTGTCCTTGACTGGAGGCACGTGCTGCTTTAGCAGGAGCTGACTGGCATTGGCAGCCATGAAGCTAAAATTCCTAAAATATGTGGATAGTATATAGGACAAGCAACAGGAGATGGGCAGCTTGGTGGATAAACAAGCACTGGACTACAAACGGGGAGGGGTACTGACAGCCAAAACAGAGAAGGCCTATTTATAAATTATATCTAGGGTTGGGCCTTCTCTCGATGGTAGGCATAGTTGGATAAACAAGGAAGGAGTCTGGAAATGTTTGAATTTCTTGGAGGTGTATACTAAAGAGAAGAGCAGGAACTAAAGTTACAATAATAGCCCCAGATTATTAGGGGACACACAGGGCAAGTTTCCTGAGCCCTCCACTATCTTAGCGACTTACTAGGCCTACACACCTTACACGCTTGGTGGTCGTTAAGGAATCACTTAGGTCTATGGTAGCTTTTGGCTCGACGGTATCACTAAGGGCCCTATTCCATGGGCCAATTAATAATGTAAACAAGCGCCGATTATCGCTCCGTGGAATAGGCCCCTAACTTCCATAGACATCAATGGAGTGGACAACATATGTTGGTACAAAAAGGGCATCAGCTGAGGTCCAGGAGGTGGATTGAGGGGCCTCCATTAACCTTGAACAAGCTTTATCATTGACCTCAGTGATTAAAGGGGTTATCCAGTGACACAAAAACATGGCCACTTTCTTTCAGAGACAACACGACTCTTGTCTCCAGTTCAGGTGCGGTTTGCACTTAAGCCCCATTCACTTTAATGGAACTGAGCAGCAAAAACCAGCCCAAGCTGGAGACAAGAACAGGGCTGTCTCTGGAAGAAAGTGTCCATGTTTTTGTAGCGCTGGATAACCCATTTAAAGTTCACTTGTACAGGCAATTGAAATCCAACAAGCCTAAACCCCAATGTTGGTGGTGTATGGGAAACTTTAGGCCTCAATCTATAAGGGCGTTTATTGCAGTATGTCTCGGTACAGAATGGTGTATTTTCCATATAGCTAAAGCCATATCGACCTATGCTCACCTGACAGAGACCAAAAAAGTCTCCGCCCCTGAAGCATAAGGGCCAAAAGCATATACAGCAATGGACACGGCAAACACAGCTATCTCAGTGTGAAGTCCTTCCAGTATGAGCGGCCTGTATGTTTGTAATAAATATGACTCCTGATATGGCCTCACATTTCTGTTTTTCACCAAATATAAATGGTAGGATCTTTGATTTACTTATTTCTTTTTTTTTTTTTTAAAGCCTTTGGGATGAGTTCCTTGATTTCTGGAGCATATTTACTTTACATTGGAGGCTTTGACATGTACTGACATTGTGACGTGCGGGGGCACTGTAAGTGATCATCTGGCCCAGCTCTGCGTTCCTTTACTGTGTGTGCTATTTGCAGGCTTTATTACATCATTTAATAGGGAGATGTAAGATAAAAATCTTTTATTATGTTAAGCTTAATATTTTACTGTAGTTTCTTTAAAAAAAAAATTGTAAAAGATGTGCTGCATTGGCCGGGAATCGAACCCGGGCCTCCCGCGTGGCAGGCGAGAATTCTACCACTGAACCACCAATGCTTGCATGTCCTAACATATTAATTTTTGAGGAACATTCTCAATGTCAGTATTTGTATGTTAAAGGAGAACTCTGTTAAAAAAGTAAAATTCCTGCTCACTGACCCCCGTTGGCCTCCTTCCTGGTCCTGAGACGTCACTACCTGGCTCAGAAATGCCTCATTAGCCAGTCACTGAGTGGGGCAAGACATCTCTGCAGTCACTGAGTGGGTACTGCCCGCCGGGTCGCGAGGACACAGGAACCTGAAAGAAACTTAAGACCTGAGGCTGAGATTGAGCTGGTGACACTGTGCTGCAAGGGCATGGGATGGATAAGTATGGCTTCTTTATTATGTTCCGTAACCCCCCCACCCCATCACCGCCGCCGACTGTGAATTTTTACTTTTTGCTGGAGTTCCCCTATAAGCATATGTACTATATATTTAAAGTGTCACTCTTATTGGTGAAAACATTTGACATGTCAAAAATTTTGATTGGTCCAGGAGCACCAATTGGGATTGGTTAGGTTCTTACATACACAACTACACAACCGCCTGGGTAACAGCATGATGGCCATATTAAACAGCCCGACCACGCTGTGTAATCGAATGTCAATCTGCTAGATCACACATGGCTTAAATATTGTGCAGCAAGGGTTATTATATATATATATATATATATATATATATATATATATATATATATGTATATAGTATGTGGGTTCTTTGCAGCCCTTGCTTTTTTACATGAAAAATAATATTTATACTTACCTATTTTCCCCTGGTGTCCTGAAGCCTTACGCCCGTGTTCCCTGCTCACTGCTGACGCATGTGGCCCAGTCTCTTCAGTGACAGGTGGCTCAGCCAATCAATGGCCAAGACGGGACAGCGCCGAAGGCAATGATTGGCTGAGACGCTTGTCACTGAGGAGATGGGGCCAGATGCATCACCAGGGAACACAGGTGTACGGCTGCAGGACACCAGGGGAGAATAGGTAAGTATAAGCTTCATTATTTTTACACATTCATCAGCCGCCAGCCACACACCATTACACGTAGCGATGCACGGCTAGTGACAATGATTTTTAAGTAAGTTTAAACTACAATGATCAGTCAATCAACTCCTGATCGTTGTCTTTATTACGTGGAGCCATAATCTGCCCAATAGGCTTGATTCAGCAGATCATCGCTCTGTGTAATAGGGCCCAAAGGAGCTGGAAAGTGATAACCCCCATGAGCGACATTTGGATGCTCCTCTACTAGTTGTCAGATTATCCAACATAGAAGGTGATGGGAAAGAGTGATGGGATCTGAGCGCCTTCCTACCACTTTGTGACTGATTACATTCTGTTTGCCTTGTAATAAAACCCTATGACAATGACTACATTGTGTGGAGGAGTGTGGCAGGCATAGGTGTGAATTGTGTCTTTGTCACCTCTCCACTCCTGTCACACCCTACCGTACTGCCCTAAAGTGTGACCAAACCAAATGGAGAGGAGAAGACCACAGGAATAAGACTATACCAAAGAGGTCTGATACCTACAGTGATGGAGAGGATCAGAGCAGATCACTGAGGTCAGAGACACAGGGTGAAGGGTAAAAGGTGACAGAAATATTTCAGCTCATGCCTGGGCCTCCTCCTGAGCCGCCATTTTTGTATCAAGACAACAAGTATTCAGCTTCAATATATTATACAGCTATAGGGGGCATCCTTCAAACATGAAACTGTGCATTGTTAGGGAATGGTCGACCATTGATCGAGGAGATGCCACCAAGTGGAGGTGCCAAGCTTCAGAACTCACCCCCACAAAGCCCAATAGGACAAGATTGGTCAGCCATGTGAGGAGGAGGCAGGGGAGGTCATAAAAGGCTAAAGTAGGGAGTGCTACTAGATCATCCATGAGTGGAGACCCCTAAAGGGCCTTTTACACCGGCCGATTACCATTTGGGTGTGTTGCTCTGGTCACAGATTAGGTTACTTGGTGAGCTTGGGTTTGCTAGGTTTTTCCATGTTGAATCTCGGGATGTGTGAATTGTTCCCAGGATCCTAAGTGTTGGTAAAATGGATGTGTTAATGTGTCGGCATGGTGTCAACACTGCTTTAGGCCAACATAGTTTGAAGTGTGTCCATAAAGTGAAGTTTGTCCATATAGTGTAGAGTGTCCATATAGTGTAGTGTGTCCATATAGTAGAGTGTGTCCATATAGTAGAGTGTGTCCATATAGTGTAGTGTCCATATAGTGTAGTGTGTCCATATAGTGTAGTGTCCATATAGTGTAGTGTCCATATAGTGTAGTGTGTCCATATAGTGTAGTGTGTCCATATAGTAAAGTGTGTCCATATAGTAAAGTGTCTCCATAGTGTAGAGCAGTGATTTTCAACCAGTCTGCCGTGGCACACTAGGGTGCCGCGACACATGGTCGGGTGTGAAGCAGGGAAAGTTCCCCAAACTATGGTGCCCCTGCAGATCGCCCCGCTGCTGCTGTCCGCCTCACCTACTGGCCGCCTGTAGCACCCGGACGTGCTCCTCCTATCTAATCAGCGGAGACCGGGAGCGTCTCCGAGATGGTTGCCGCTGCTGTCTGCCTCACCTACTGGCCGCCCGTATGGCCCGGACGTGCTCCTCCAATCAGCGGAGACCGGGAGCGTGGTGTGTTGCGGCGGGCCGTAGCACACACGTTGATTGGATGCGTGCATCGTCTCCGCTGATTGGAGGAGCACGTCCGGGCCATACGGGCGGCCAGTAGGTGAGGCGGACAGCAGCGGCAACCATCTCGGAGAAGGTGAGGAGGAAGGGGGGGAGAGAAACCTGGGGATGGGGAGAGAAACTGGAGAAAACAATGGGGGAGAGAAACCTGGGGATGGGGAGAGAAGCATGGGGGAGAAACAGGGGGGGAGAGACAGGGAAAGAAGCATGGGGGAGAGAAACCTGGGGATGGGGGAGAAAAACATGGGGATGGGGGAGAGAAACAGCGGAGAGAAGCAGGGGGGAGAGAAGCAGGGGGAGAGAAGTATGGTTGAGAGAAGCACAGGAGAGAAGCATGGGGGAGAGAAGCACAGGAGAGAAGCAGGGGGGAGAGAAGCACAGGAGAGAAGCAGGGGGGAGAGAAGCACAGGAGAGAAGTAGGGGGGAGAAGTATGGTGGAGAGAAGCAGGGGGGAGAGAAGTATGGTGGAGAGAAGCACAGGAGAGAAGCATGGGGGAGAGAAGCACAGGAGAGAAGCAGGGGGAGAGAAGCACAGGAGAGAAGCAGGGGGGAGAAGTATGGTGGAGAGAAGCCCAGGGGAGAAGAAAACAGGCCCAGGTTTCACACTGAGTGAGTATAAATACATTTAGAATCTATATTAATAACTATATGTATAATATGTACTGTTTTAGTGTCATTTTGTGCCATTTTGGTTGGTGGTGTGCCCCGGGATTTTTTAAGTATAAAAATCGTGCCGTGGCTCAAAAAAGGTTGAAAATCACTGGTGCAGAGTGTCCATATAGTGTAGAGCGTGTCCATATAGTGTAGTGTGTCCATATAGTGTAGAGTGTGTCTATATAGTACAGTGTGTCCATATAGTGTAGAGGGTCCATATAGTGTAGAGTGTCCGTATAGTGTAGAGTGTGTCCATATAGTGTAGTGTCCATATAGTGTAGTGTGTCCATATAGTGTAGTGTCCATATAGTGTAGAGTGTCCATATAGTGTAGTGTCCATATAGTGTAGTGTGTCCATATAGTGTAGTGTCCATATAGTGTAGAGTGTCCATATAGTGTAGTGTGTCCATATAGTGTAGAGTGTGTCCATATAGTGTAGAGTGTCCATATAGTGTAGTGTGTCCATATAGTGTAGTGTTCATATAGTGTAGTGTGTCCATATAGTAAAGTGTGTCCATATAGTGTAAAGTGTCCATATAGTGTAGAGTGTCCATATAGTGTAGAGTGTGTCCATATAGTGTAGAGTGTGTCCATATAGTGTAGAGTGTCCATATAGTGTAGTGTGTCCATATAGTGTAGTGTGTCCATATAGTGTAGTGTCCATATAGTGTAGTGTGTCCATATAGTAAAGTGTGTCCATATAGTGTAAAGTGTCCATATAGTGTAAAGTGTCCATATAGTGTAGAGTGTCCATATAGTGTAGAGTGTCCATATAGTGTAGAGTGTGTCCATATAGTGTAGAGTGTCCATATAGTGTAGTGTGTCCATATAGTGTAGTGTGTCCATATAGTGTAGAGTGTGTCCATATAGTGTAGAGTGTGTCCATATAGTGTAGTGTGTCCATATAGTGTAGTGTGTCCATATAGTGTAGTGTCCATATAGTGTAGTGTGTCCATATAGTGTAGAGTGTGTCCATATAGTGTAGAGTGTGTCCATATAGTGTAGTGTGTCCATATAGTGTAGTGTGTCCATATAGTGTAGTGTCCATATAGTGTAGTGTGTCCATATAGTAAAGTGTGTCCATATAGTGTAAAGTGTCCATATAGTGTAAAGTGTCCATATAGTGTAAAGTGTCCATATAGTGTAGAGTGTGTCCATATAGTGTAGAGTGTCCATATAGTGTAGTGTGTCCATATAGTGTAGTGTGTCCATATAGTGAGGTGTGTCCATATAGTGTAGTGTGTCCATATAGTGTAGTGTGTCCATATAGTGTAGTGTGTCCATATATTGTAGTGTGTCCATATAGTGTAGTGTCCATATAGTGTAGTGTCCATATAGTGTAGTGTGTCCATATAGTGTTCATCTCATGTCTGGGAAAGCTTTGATCCACCACAAAAGTTCATGGATCCCATCATTCCGGTTCCCCCCTTGTCCCATCTGCCCCCAAGCTGGACCACCACCAACCATCACTGTATACAGAAGCCCATATACCTGAAGGTCCTGATTCATTATACAGTTTCTCAGCCATGAGATTGGTGTTGATGCACAGCACGAGAAGCCGAGCAATAACAACAGAAAAAAACAGAACTCTAATACATATCAATGGCCAGATATAAAATAAAAATGAGACAAAATTCTAGATATCGAAAAGGTTTAAAAAAATTTTAGTAATTTTTTTAGTGAACGTAAAGAATTTTTTTTCTTTATATTCTGAACCTCTTATGTTACACAATAGCCCAGATGGGTTATAAAATATAGAAAAATCCTTCCTGTAAACCAGAGGTTTCCTAGGACTATTAGGTCTGAGCTCAGGATGTGATTCTTTCTCCTGTAAGACGCCGGACACAGGATCTTCTGTACAGATGTTTCTTGGCTGCAGAGGAAAGTGATGATGTGGCAGAATGAGGTTTATAACATATGAAAGGAGTCGGATGCTGCCTGTATATATGTACATCTTTTCTTTATATGCTACTGGATAACAAAAGAGTCAGCTGAACTCACACAGTAAAATATCAATATGAAAAAAATATATATACTTTAAAAAAAAAAAAACCTCATGCATTGGCCGGGAATCGAACCCGGGCCTCCCGCGTGGCAGGCGAGAATTCTACCACTGAACCACCAATGCTTAGATACTTACATTCACCTCTCAAAAACTTTCGAAAACTTAATTCTGCATGGCTATGTGTTGCACTTGTTGGGTGACCGAGGTCCGTTACTGTTCGTTGCTGAGCTAGTATATGGGGGCAGTGTTTTTGGAAACTTCTCTTCAGGCTATGAAGCTACAGTACTGACTAAGACAAAACTCATCTACAAAGTTAAAGAAGCCCTCCTAATACACAAAAACGTTCGACATGGCTAAAACGTTCCTGTATTCTCTATGGGGAGGTGGTGGTGATCATTCGGAAAAGCCCCATACACGTCTGATTGACGGCTGAACCCACGAGGTATTACTAAAGTATAAGGGTGGCAATACACAGGAAAAAATTGATAGATCGTTTGGATTTGAACGATATTCGTTTAGTGTAATAGCAGACAACAATTAAACGACCAATGACAAATCGTTGGTCGTTTGATAGAATTTGGACCTATTTTCATCGTTAATCACTTGCAAATCGTTGGCATGTAATAAGACGTTGTTTGGTCGTTCGCAGTAGCGATGACAGGACGACCGCAAGAACGATCATAAGTAACATCGTTCCGTGTAATATATTTGTATCTGATGTATATATTTTGTATTTGTTTTCATTTGTATTCTATGATGTTATACTAATGGATGTTAATGGTCATGTGACATTACTCGGAACAGGTGCTCCCGTTCTCCTTTGTCTGGGGCGTGTCTATCCCGAGGCGGGACATCACATTCCATACACATATAAACCTGTAAGGTACCCACATACATTTGCCATGATTAAGGGGTTCTAACCCTGCAACGCGTCGGCGTGTTTTTATCATTTATTTATTTATTTTTGCTTTCTGTTTTGTGATGTCCCAATAAAGCTACCATAATTTTATTGAATTTTTCGTTTCATGGACTTTCCGGGTTGCGGCCCGCAATACAATTTCACTTCCAGGAGGTCCAAACACACCTGCGCTAATTGTGAGTGAGCTGACATATTCTCCTTTTATGCTGTTTTTGGACCGCCGCCCGGTTCCCGTGCACGTTGTTCGATGCAGCGGTATCGGCCGGTGCTGAAGCACTGGAGATCGGCCGGCCCGCCCCCAGTGGGAGAGAATAAGCTCCCCTTTATGACGCGGCTCCATTCATTCTAAGCGAGCCGCGTCATACAGGGGAGGGAATTCCCTCCCACTGGGGGCGGGCGGGCCGACCTCCAGTGCTTCAGCACCGGCTTCCCCGTCCCGGTGCCGATCGATCCGTGGGTTTAGGTTAAAGAGGATGTACTGGGTGGTACATCCTCTTTAAGGAAACTGCTCATACTGCAATTCCCAAAAATGACTACTGTGGATGACTACTGTGCAATTATAGACAAGGTACAGGGATATGTATACTGCCAAGAGAGTAGATTTATAAAATTATATATATATATATATATATATATATATATATATATATATATATATATATATATGACAGCTATAGAGCAAACCAACTGTAAACATAGGAATCAGTCCATTGTTCCCAGCTGATTCCTCTTAGGTTGGGGGAGGTGATGATGTGGTGATGAGGTGATATAGCAGGATGTATATAAGCAATTCATACATTATATGTAATTAAATAAAGGAAATCATTACCTGTCACATAACTACAGTATTTATGGATAAATGAGGGGGGGAAAAAAAAAAATGCTCTTGCATTGGCCGGGAATCGAACCCGGGCCTCCCGCGTGGCAGGCGAGAATTCTACCACTGAACCACCAATGCTTAGATGTTATTGACTTTTCCAAAAGTTTCCACATCTTTTCTATTGGTACAGCAGACGAAAAATTTAAGAAATCCAGCCACACTCATTTTTAAAAAAATTTTTTAGTAAGTGCTGGAAATAACATGCTCTTACCTCCCCGGCTCCAGCGCTGGTGGAAACTCTGCTCCCCGGTCTGAGTGGATACCAGGGTAGTGATGTACATGGTTCAATCAGCCAGTCAGCGACCGAGGCGGGACCCCACTACGGCTGCTGACTGGCTGAGTGGACCTCACACATCGCAACGCAGGTCCCCGCTCACACTAGGAAGCGGTTGGGGACCAGGGAGCGGTGATATGCGGCCACCAGCGCTGGAGCGGGGGAGGTAAGAGTATGTTATTTCTGCCTATTCTCCTTCAAACAGTGAAAACTCATCTATGCTCAGCCAAGCCAACCATGCATGCGTATGGGGGAGTTTGCTGTGGAGAGTGGACACCATTGCTGAGTCACCAATGGTCGCATTTAGTCCAAGGCAAAAATTTAAAAACCCTATTGCATTCATCAATCTTATTGCTGTCACCAAATCAGATCATGGTGAGACAAAATGTTGACCAACCATTTTCTGTGCATGATCCATCGCTCGCCATGGCTGATGGAAGACCTATGGCTGACGGAAGTCTGATCTGCTGAAAACAAACAGATTCGGCATGATCGAACAAGTTTGTCCACATTGTACTGTACAAACGTCCGGTTTGTATGGCCAGCCTAAGACCTCCATGCTTTCACCATTCCCTGTAATAAAACTCTATGGCCGTGCCTCCACGCTTGTGTCAGAACCATGTGTGAATTGTGTCTCTCGCACCTCTTCTCTCTTGTCTCTCCTCCACCATTCCTTGAAGTGTGACCTAAACAAATGGTGACGATCAGACCATGGGAACCACAAATAACTTTCTAAAATGTCCAGGTTTCCAAACCAATTGGAAGCTCACCATGGTTCTCACAAGTGCTGCAGCCTACCAGAACTTGCTGAGGAACCCTCATCGAGCTGTTAAGTGCTGATCTAGTGGATCGGCACTTTCTTACTGCCTTAATCTGTGTAATAAGACCCTTACATTACAGATTTGGTTGGGTATGGACCATGGTCTACACTACCATGGTCCTGTGACTTGGCCAACAATCTTAGGAATCTGCAGGTTGGCCCACCCTGATGGTTTCCTTCATATCTACAAGAGTGAAAGGCAGATAAGCTCCAAACGTAATGTTTTGGACCCAACAACAAAAGCTCGTGTCTATGGCAGGTATAGGTCAAAGTTCGGTGAAGGTTGAGGAGACCAGACTAATAAACCTATCGTACCTTGAGTCCCATAGTGTTTGAGCTGGACCATTTCATATATCTCATTTAACCTTTTGGTAGACCGCCACTGGAAACATACAAGCCATGATTTGGATGGTTTGGTTTACTCTTTATGGTCACCCTCTACATTACCATGCCAAGACTAGAGATGATCGAACAGCGCTGATGTTCAGGTTCGTGCGAACTCGAACCATCGATATTTAACTCCCGCAGTCTTCCCGTTCTGTGGGGAAGGTGGAGACAGCCCGAGTCCCGCCTGGAAAACAGGAATACAGCCTGGGCCATAGGTCTGTCATCACCTTCCCCACGGAACAGGAAGACTGCGGGAGTCAAGTACCGATGGTTCGAGTTCGTACAAACCTGAACATCAGCGCTGTTTGAGTATCTCTAGCCAAGACCTGAACAGTCCATAGCTCAGGTTGATGTTTCTTTGCTTATTTTACTGTTCCACCTACAACTTCCTCCATCTGATCCATGAATCTTGAAACTGCCCTTTTGGCTGACTACCATCTAAGGACACTATAGAGCCATCAGAACCAACAACTCTAGAACTGGCCACCAATGCCGCACATCTCCTTGTGTCGTGATCGGCCCAGTACTCTCTCCATGGCAGACACCAATTACAATGCACTTGGTAATATGTATTAGGTTCTTTCCGATGCAAAATCCCACGGTAAGGAGTGTGAATGAGAATCCTATGAAGGATTAGTTCCCAGGACCCAGGGTGATAGTAACATGGAGGTGTGAACGGCAAGGCTTCCGCATGGTGTCTATACTGCTCTAGGCAGACTAGTGTCTTGAAGTGTGTCCAGGTATTGTTCTTCACACCTCGAGGACTTTGATCTCCTCTGAGGACGTGTGACCTGTTCCTGTTTAGCTTCCTCTCCGACCCCCATGGGATTTGTCACCACTAGGACGGCTTCAGGCCTCCATAGTATAACAGTGTGCACTATCATTCACATGCAGCGTATATACACAGTGACAACAACAAGCAGTGTAACAGCAGAGTGTATAAGAGCCTGAGGTAATGAAGGGGGTAGGACTGGAGCTGACCCCCCCCCCCCCCAACTATCCTCACATGTGTAAATGAGTACAGGGGCCATAGTCACTGACACACTTCTAGGCACACGTCTGTGGTGGTCACATGGTGTCTGGAGCCATGATACTGTATATAATTCGGCTGTCTAGGCATGATGGGAATTGTAGTTTTGTAACAGCTGGAGGGCCAAAGGTTCCCCATCCCTCTAGTATACTGACCATATCATATAATATATGCAACTGTAAGTAGAAGCCAGCTCACCGGGATACTGCCGCGCACGGTCCACACTCCAACAGGTGCTTGTTTGTTGCTCCAATACGATACAAAGGACCAGCGTGTTGCAGGTGAAATGAACGATTTTTATTCGGACCCATAAGACCACAGATACATCAGTTAGTATTCACACACAGATGTCAACGCGTTTCTGATGCTATCGCATCCTTAATCATGACAGTTGTATCCCTCTATGGAGCTGGTTTTTAAACCCTATGCTCCACCCCTTGCTGATGTCAGCACTTGATTAACTGCACATGTTATATGGGTAAAGTGAATTAAAAACCAACACAAACAGTTTAAAAACAATACTACTGGGATATAACAGTATTCATATGCCATTATTTACACTATATACATATGGTAGAGCTGCAAGTCACAGACATTATACAATGCTCTTGATAAAGAAGTAGTATGAGGCCATCCATTCATAAATCTAGTAATGTAGTAGCAACTCACGTCTGAGATTTAACCCCTTCGGGGAGCAAGTTCCAAGCTGGAAAATCCAAAAGGCTTCCCTCTGTTGTAACTTACTCCTCCTATCACCTCCTCTCTGTAGTGGCATGACCTTTTCTATAGCATGGAACTGCATGGAATCTGTTTTGCCTCCATGTTTCTCCACGAAATGTCTGGATGCCCCTGATAGGTTCCTAGTGGTGCTATGGTTTACGTCATACAAATGCTCCAATATACGTGTGCGGAGACGCCTAGTTGTGCATCCTATATACATGAGACTGCAATCTGTGCAGTGTATAGCGTAAACCACAAAATCACTATCACAGTTCAAAAAATGTTTAATAGCAAACCTTTGCTTGTTTTCACTGTCACTGTAATATTTGGTTTGTGTGGCATGGCGGCATACACTGCATCTCCCACACCTGTAGAACCCTTTACATGAGAGCCATGTTTGTGGGGGAATGTTTGTCCTTGGCACTGAAGGGGACAGCACATCACCCAGTGTTCTTGCCCGTCTAGAGACTATGTTACACCCATCTTTTAGAATTTCATCTAGCACCGGATCTCCCTGTAAGATATGTAAATTTCTCTGAATGATGCTTTTTACACTCCTGAATTGCGGGCTGTATCTTGTTACTAATGTTGGTATGTTTCTTGTCATTTTGTTTGTGTTCGTTTTTCCTTCCCGATATCATATCATGTCTGTCCTTTTTGTCCACTCTCACCCTGGCCCTGCGTAGCACCCATTCAGGATAGCCCCGTTGACGAAGCCTATCCCGACTGATGCTGCATTCCCTGTCATATGCCTCATATGTGCTGCAACAACTAGGCGTCTCCGCACACGTATATTGGAGCATTTGTATGACGTAAATCATAGCACCACTAGGAACCTATCAGGGGCATCCAGACATTTCGTGGAGAAACATGGAGGCAAAACGGATTCCATGCGGTTCCATGCTATAGAAAAGGTCATACCACTACAGAGAGGAGGTGATAGGAGGAGTAAGTTACAACAGAGGGA